>NC_054471.1:854958-1144953 GCF_017639515.1 Carcharodon carcharias | reverse complement strand
CTCATTCCCTCTCCCTCCACATTGACACTCTCCCTCTTTCTGTCTCGCTCTCTTCCTCAACTTTTTACAATTTACATCAATGATCTAGCTGAGGGGAGTGAAGACACGGGAGCTAAATTTGCAGATGACACAAAGATAGGTAGGAAAGTATGTTGTGAAGAAGACGTGAGGAGGTTACAGATGGATGCAGATAGGCTGAGTGAGTGGGCAAAGATCTGGCAGAGGGAGTACAATGTGGGAAAATGTGAAGTTGTTCACTTTGACAGGAAGAACAAAAAAGCAGAGTATTACTTAAATGGAGATCGGCTGCATAATTCTGAGGTGCAGAGGGATCTGAGTGTTCTAGTGCATGAGTGACAATAAGTTAGTACACAGTTACAGCGAGTAATTAAGAAGGCCAATGGAAAGCTCTCCTTTATTACCAGAGCGTTATGCCATGGCTGATGATGTGTACCAGGCAGGTCCAATCCACGAGGAAACTCAATCCCATTATCACAATGGTTTTGCAATTTGTATTTATTTCAAGATACACGCCCTGAATTCAGAAGCAAGAAGCCCACCAAGACTTCAGAGATTTTTTAGAAAACTAAATTAAACATTTCTTAACAAAAGAAAAGCTTTCAAGCACATACATTATCACCATAATAACTGCTAAAACCCCAAATTAATCTGGCTTCCAATTACACCCCCGTTACGGCAACAGTTAACAAAAATCAATTTAAACAGATCCAGGCAAGTCCACATAATACCCTGGACAGTAACATTCAAAGTTGCTTTTCCCAGCTTTGGTTTCTATAGACAGCAGCTTAATGCACAAATATTGGAGGCTTTGCACACTTCTGGTAGATCTTACAATGCCTTCCCTCACACACAGCTTCATTCTCCTTTATACATGTTTCTCCCTTTTAATGTCAATCCCATTGTTCCCATATGTCTTTGGAACTTTACCTTTCTCATGATATAAATCTATTCATGGTGCCAATATTGTCAATAACCTTTGGGAAAAATAAACACACTGCTTTACCGAGTTCTCTGGCTAGGTGTAACATCCTACCATCTCTTTGAAATTCAAATTACCCTGATTTACCTAAAAATGCAAATTCTCTTCACCTCAGAGTCTAAAACTTCAGCCATGTTTACATATTAAACATTTCAAACCTCGCTTCCCTTTTGATGAATAAAACGCTCTAGATCAGCTGTCTGCAACTGAATTAAATCCCACGTACACACAGAGAGAAACTACCCAAACCCCACTATTAACCGACTTTTAATATAAAGCACAATATTATTATGAGAATTATTATATTTTCATGACAAGAGGAATTAAACATAAAAGTAAGGATGTTATGTTTCAGTTATACAGGGCATTGGTGAGACCACACCTCGAATACTGTGAGCAGGTTCGATCTCCTTATTTAAGGAAGGATATACATGTATTGGAGGCGGTTCAGAGGAGGTTTACTAGATTGATACCTGGAATGAGTGGGTTGTCTTATGAGGAAGGGTTGGACAGACTGGGCTTGTTTCCACTGGAGTTTAGAAGAGTGAGGGGTGATTTGATTGAAGTTTACAAGATCCTGAACGGCCTTGACAAGGTGGATGTGGAAAGGATGTTTCCCCTGGTGGGTGAGTCCAGAACCAGGGGGCACTGTTTAAAATTAGGGGTCGCCCTTTTTAGGGCAGAGATGAGGAGAATTTATTTCTCTCAGAGGGTTGTGTGACTTTGGAACTCTCTGCCTCAGAATACAAACAAAAAAACTGCGGATGCTGGAAATTCAAAACAAAAACAGAATTACCTGGAAAAACTCAGCAGGTCTGGCAGCATCGGCGGAGAAGAAAAGAGTTGATGTTTCGAGTCCTCATGACCCTTCGACAGAACTTGAGTTCGAGTCCAAAACTCGAACTCAACTCGAACTCAAGTTCTGTCGAAGGGTCATGAGGACTCGAAACGTCAACTCTTTTCTTCTCCGCCGATGCTGCCAGACCTGCTGAGTTTTCCCAGGTAATTCTGTTTTTGCCTCAAATACATTGGTTAATGCAGAGCTAGATAGATTCTTGCTGGGCAAAGGTTATCAAAGACTTTCGGGGGTATCAGGGACTGTGAAACTCGAAACACAGATAGATCAGCCGTGATCTTGTTGAATAGTGGAGCAGGCTCGAGGGGCCTACTCGTCCTGTTTCATATGACTCTTCATCAGTACAGCACTCCCTCAGTACTGACCCTCTGACAGGGCAGCACTCCCTCAGTACTGACCCTCTGACAGTGCAGCACTCCCTCAGTACTGACCCTCTGACAGTGCAGCACTCCCTCAGTACTGACCCTCTGACAGTGCAGCACTCCCTCAGTACTGACCCTCTGACAGTGCAGCACTCCCTCAGTACTGACCCTCTGACAGTGCAGCGCTCCCTCAGTACTGACCCTCTGACAGTGCAGCACTCCCTCAGTACTGACCCTCTGACAGTGCAGCACTCCCTCAGTACTGACCCTCTGACAGTGTGGCACTCCCTCAGTACTGACCCTCTGATAGTGCAGCACTCCCTCAGTACTGACCCTCTGACAGTGCAGCACTCCCTCAGTACTGATCCTCTGACAGTGCAGCACTCCCTCAGTACTGACCCTCTAACAGTGCAGCACTCCCTCTGCACTGTACTGCAATGTCAGCCTAGATTTCAGTGAAGTGTTTGAAGTGAGTGAGATTGTTGCTGTTATTTGGGGTCTGCTGTTTCCCCGGTATGCAGCAGTCTCTCTGAAATGAGTGCTGTACTCCCTGCGGCTGTCTCTGGTGTGGGACTGTGGTGCTTCTCACAGCTTTGGTTGCCTGAATTCACTTAGGGAACACGGGGATGTCGAGGGGAAGCCATGTATTCTGAAAGGCACTGTACAAATGTATTTCTCCCTGTTCTTACACTTGCTGATCTTTCCAATTCACTCTGAACAGGAAATTGCTGCAGATCCACAGTTTATTCTTGCTGGAGCTTCTCGAACAGACGTGTGTCAGGGAGCACTCGGTAAGTCCAGGAAACAGGCTCAGTTAGACAGGAATCTGTATCTAACCCCGTCTGTACCCGTCCTGGGAGTGTTTGATGGGGACAGTGTAGAGGGAGGTTTACTCTGTATCTAATCCTGTCTGTACCCGTCCTGGGAGTGTTTGATGGGGACGGTGTAGAAGATTTGCTCTGTATCTAACCCCGTGCTGTACCTGTCCTGGAAGTGTTTGATGGGGACGGTGTAGAGGGAGCTTTACTCTGTATCTAACCCCGTGTTGTACCTGTCCTGGGAGTGTTAGATGGGGACAGTGTAGAGGGAGCTTTACTCTGTATCTAACCCCGTGCTGTACCTGTCCTGGGAGTGTTTGATGGGGACAGTGTAGAGAGAGCTTTACTCTGTATCTAACCCCGTGCTGTACCTGTCCTGGAGTGTTTGATGGGGACAGTGTAGAGGGAGACTTTACTCTGTATCTAACCCCGTGCTGTACCTGTCCTGGAAGTGTTTGATGGGGACAGTGTAGAGGGAGATTTACTCTGTATCTAACCCCGTGCTGTACCTGTCCTGGGAGTGTTTGATGGGGACAGTGTAGAGTGAGCTTTACTCTGTATCTAACCCCGTGCTGTACCTGTCCTGGGAGTGTTTGATGGGGATAGTGTAGAGGGAGCTTTACTCTGTATCGAACACCGTGCTGTGTGTGTCCTGGGAGTGTTTGATGGGGACGTGTAGAGGTAGCTTTCCTCTGTATTTAACCTGTGCTGTACCTGTCCTGGGAGTGTTTGATGGGGACAGTGTAGAGGGAGCTTTACTCTGTATCTAACCCCGTGCTGTACCTGCCCTGGGAGTGTTTGATGGGGACAGTGTAGAGGGAACTTTACTCTGTATCTAACCCCGTGCTGTACCTGTCCTGGGAGTGTTTGATGGGGACAGTGTAGAGGGAGATTTACTCTGTATCTAACCCCATGCTGTACCTGTCCTGGGAGTGTTTGATGGGGACAGTGTAGAGGGAGCTTTACTCTGTATCTAACCCCGTGCTGTACCTGTCCTGGGAGTGTTTGATGGGGATAGTGTAGAGGGAGTTTTACTCTGTATCTAACCCCGTGCTGTACCTGTCCTGGGAGTGTTTGATGGGGACAGTGTAGAGGAGATTTCTCTGTATCTAACCCCATGCTGTACCTGTCCTGGGAGTGTTTGATGGAGACAGTGTAGAGGGCGCTTTACTCTGTATCTAACCCCGTGCTGTACCTGTCCTGGGAGTGTTTGATGGGGATAGTGTAGAGGGAGTTTTACTCTGTATCTAACCCCGTGCTGTACCTGTCCTGGGAGTGTTTGATGGGGACAGTGTAGAGGGAGATTTGCTCTGTATCTAACCCCGTGCTGTACCAGGGCCTCTGGATTAATATTGAAGTGACAGTAGCAGTACGTCATTATCCCTGTCTCTCTCTCTCTTTCTGGGCTTATCTCTTTCTCTCTCAGTCTCTCTCGGTCTCTCTCTCTCTATGCCTGCTTGTGTCTTTCTCTTTCCGTCTCTCTCTCTCTCTTAATCTCTGTCTGTCTCTCTCTTGGCCTCTCTCTCTCTCTCTCTCTCTCCCTCTGCCGGTCTCTCCCCCTTGCTCTCCAGTCCCTGCCTGTTTCCTGGTCACCCCCATCCCCCCACCCTGCACATTCCTGTCTGATGACGCAGGTATCTTGACTGAGCCTGTGATTCACTTCAAAGTGCCATGCCCAGGTTCCCATCCCCCCTCTTCCTCGCTCCAAAGGCATTGCCTCTTGACCTCGATCCAGGGAGAGTTGTCAAACCCTTTTCAGGCAGTGCAGGAAGGGCAGAGCAGGAGTCAACATGCGCTCCAGACTGATTCCCAAAGGGAGACATTAAAATGCTCCCAGCTCTGTAACCCCCGCACGCCACCCCCCTCAGTGTCAGAGACTTCGTTCTTTTTCACATAAAATCGCAAAAGCAAAGGAACTAACTCACTCTTTAACTCTCCTTTAAAGGGGCAGTGTAACAAAACAGAACACTTTCAAACAAACTTTCATCAAATTCAGTCCAGATATCCTTTTGGGTGGAGAGGATTTGCACGCCAGTGCCTGTGACAGGTCAACCTTTCTTTCTGCACCTTTTTTAGCAAATAAAAATAAATTAACGAATTCCCAGCCCCCTTAAAGGAGCACTTCACAAAAACCAACACTTTCAACAGAACCTTGTCACATTAAATTCAAATAATGTTCCTGGGGCTGTCAATACGCAGAAACCACTACAGCACCAGTCGTGGAGGTCCCCAAGTGTACTCGTGAACACACAAACGTAGGAACTAGGAGCAGGAGGAGGCCACTCGGCCCCTCGAGCCTGCTCTGTCATTCAATAAGATCACGGCTGATCTGAATGTAACCTCAACCCCACATTCCTGCCGACCCCCGATAACCTTTCACCCCCTTGTTAATCAAGAATCCGTCCAGCTCTGCCTTAAAAATATTCAGACTCTGCTTTCACCGCCTTTTGAGGAAGAGAGTTCCAAACACTCACAACCCTCTGAGAGAAAACATTTCTCCTCACCTCTGTCTTAAATGGGCGACCCCTTTATTTTTAAACAGTGACCCCCTAGTTCTAGATTCTCCCACAAGAGGAAACATCCTCCCCACACCCACCCTGTTAAGACACCTAGGTAGCAGCAATCATAATATGATTAATTTTTACCTTCATTTTGAGGGAGAGAAGAGTGGGTCTAAGACTAGTATTTAAACTTAAATAAGGGCAATTATGAGGGTGTGAAAGCAGAGTTAGCGAAAGTGAACTGGCAAATGAGGTTAAGGGATATTACATTAGAGATTCAGTGACAGACATTTAAAGGGATATCTCAGAATACGCAGAATAAATACATTCCAATGAGCAAGAAAAATCCCAAGGGGAGAATCCATCATCTGTGGCTAATTAAAAAAGTTAAAGACAATATCAAACTTAAAGAAAAAATATATAATTACACAAAGATGGATAGCAGGTCAGAAGATTGGAAAGAATATAAA
Source organism: Carcharodon carcharias (assembly GCF_017639515.1). NCBI lineage: Eukaryota > Metazoa > Chordata > Chondrichthyes > Lamniformes > Lamnidae > Carcharodon > Carcharodon carcharias. The sequence continues at coordinate 1,138,946 of NC_054471.1, read as the reverse complement.
ACAGCAAAGGATGACAGAAAGATTAATAAGAAGGGAAAAATTAGAATATGAGAGAAAGCTAGTGAGTAATATAAAGATGGATAGTAAGAGTTCCTATAGATATTTAAATAAGAAAAGGGATAACAAAGGGAGCGTTGGTCCTATAGAGAGTGCGTCTAGGGAATTGATAATGGAAAGTAGGGAGGTGGTGGATGAATTAAACAGGTATTTTGCTTTGGTCTTCACTATAGAGGAGACAAGGAACATCCTGGAAATAGCTCTTACTTCTCTTCAGCTCTGAAGAAGAATCATACGGACTCGAAAGGTTAACTCTGTTCCTCTCGCCACAGTCGCTGTCAGACCTGCGGAGTTTTTCCAGCTTATTCTGTTTTTATTTCAGGTTTCCAGCATCTGCAGTATTTTGCTTTTTATCCCATTATCCCTTCCTTTATACTCTGCCTTACTGTGTAGGTACAATTAGGGGCCTGTCCACCGCTCCCACAACTGACTTTGTGCCTTTATCATTCCTCATTTCAACCCAAACTGCTTCTCCTGGTTTCCTGAACCTGGGTCATCCCTCTGTAACGTGCGAATACATTAATTAACAGAGCTACCCCTCCACCTTTTCCTCTGCAGACGTGTTTGCCTGGGAACACTGACCCCACCCCACCCCCAACCCGGGAACTCTGACCCCCCCCCCACCAACCCGGGAACGCTGACCCCTCCCCCCACCCCCAACCCGGGAACACTGACCCCTCCCACCCCCAACCCGGGAACACTGACCCCCCACACCGACCCGGGAACACTGACCCCCCCCACCCCCAACCCGGGAACACTGACCCCCCACACCGACCCGGGAACACTGACCCCCCCCCACCCCCACCCCCAACCCGGAACACTGACCCCCCCCACCCCCAACCCGGGAACACTGACCCCCCCCACCCCCACCCCCAACCCGGGAACACTGACCCCCCCCACCCCAACCCGGGAACACTGACCCCCCCCCCCCCCCAACCCGGGAACACTGACCCCCCCCACCGACCCGGGAACACTGACCCCCCCCCCACCCCCACCCCCAACCCGGGAACACTGACCCCCCCCCCCCCCCCAACCCGGGAACACTGACCCCCCCCACCGACCCGGGAACACTGACCCCCCCCCACCCCCACCCCCAACCCGGGAACACTGACCCCCCCCACCGACCCGGGAACACTGACCCCTCCCCCACCCCCAACCCGGAACACTGACCCCCCCCCACCCCCAACCCGGGAACACTGACCCCCCCCACCGACCCGGGAACACTGACCCCTCCCCCCACCCCCAACCCGGGAACACTGACCCCCCCCACCCCCAACCCGGGAACTCTGACCCCCCACCCCCAACCCGGGAACACTGACCCCCCCCCCCCCCAACCCGGGAACACTGACCCCCCCCACCCCCAACCCGGGAACACTGACCCCCCCCACCCCCAACCCGGGAACACTGACCCCCCCCCACCGACCCGGGAACGCTGACCCCCCCCACCCCCAACCCGGGAACACTGACCCCCCCCACCCCCAACCCGGGAACACTGACCCCCCCCCACCCCCAACCCGGGAACTCTGACCCCCCACCCCCAACCCGGGAACACTGACCCCCCCCCACCCCCAACCCGGGAACACTGACCCCACCCCCCCCAACCCGGGAACACTGACCCCTCCCCACCCCCAACCCGGGAACACTGACCCCCCCCCACCCCCAACCCAGGAACACTGACCCCCCCCACCCCCAACCCGGGAACACTGACCCCCCCCAACCCCAACCCGGGAACACTGACCCCCCCCCACCCCCAACCCGGGAACACTGATCCCACCCACCCCCAACCCGGGAACACTGACCCCCCCCACCCCCAACCCAGGAACACTGACCCCCCCCACCCCAACCCGGGAACACTGACCCCCCCCCCCCCACCCCCAACCCGGGAACACTGACACCCCCCCACCCCCAACCCGGGAACACTGACCCCCCCCACCCCCAACCCGGGAACACTGACCCCCCCCACCCCCAACCCGGGAACACTGACCCCCCCCCCCACCCCCAACCCGGGAACACTGACCCCTCCCACCCCCAACCCGGGAACACTGACCCCCCCCCACCCCCAACCCGGGAACACTGATCCCACCCACCCCCAACCCGGGAACACTGACCCCCCCCAACCCGGGAACACTGACCCCTCCCACCCCCAACCCGGAACACTGACCCCCCCCCACCCCCAACCCGGGAACACTGACCCCCCCCCACCCCCAACCCGGGAACACTGACCCCCCCCAACCCGGGAACACTGACCCCCCCCACCCCCAACCCGGGAACACTGACCCCCCCCACCCCCAACCCGGGAACACTGACCCCCCCCCACCCCCAACCCGGGAACACTGACCCCTCCCCCCCCCAACCCGGGAACACTGACCCCCCCACCCCCAACCCGGGAACACTGACCCCTCCCCCCCCCCCCAACCCGGGAACACTGACCCCCCCCCCACCCCCAACCCGGGAACACCGACCCCTCCCCCCCCCCCCCAACCCGGAACACTGACCCCCCCCCCCAACCCGGGAACACTGACCCCCCCCCCCCACCCCCAACCCGGGAACACCGACCCCTCCCCCCACCCCCAACCCGGGAACACTGACCCCCCCCCACCCCCAACCCGGGAACACTGACCCCCCCCCCACCCCCAACCCGGGAACACTGACCCCCCACACCGACCCGGGAACACTGACCCCTCCCCCCACCCCCAACCCGGGAACACTGACCCCCCCCACCCCCAACCCGGGAACACTGACCCCCCCCCACCCCCAACCCGGGAACACTGACCCCCCCCACCCCCAACCCGGGAACACTGACCCCCCCCACCCCCAACCCGGGAACACTGACCCCCCCCACCCCCAACCCGGGAACACTGACCCCCCCCCACCCCCAACCCGGGAACACTGACCCCCCCCAACCCGGGAACACTGACCCCTCCCCCCACCCCCAACCCGGGAACACTGACCCCCCCCCACCCCCAACCCGGGAACACTGACCCCCCCCACCCCCAACCCGGGAACACTGACCCCCCCCCCACCCCAACCCGGAACACTGACCCCCCCCCACCCCCCAACCCGGGAACACTGACCCCCCCCACCCCCAACCCGGGAACACTGACCCCCCCCCCCCACCCCCAACCCGGGAACACTGACCCCCCCCCACCCCCAACCCGGGACACTGACCCCCCCCACCCCCAACCCGGGAACACTGACCCCCCCCACCCCCCAACCCGGGAACACTGACCCCCCCCCACCACCCCCAACCCGGGAACACTGACCCCCCCCCACCCCCAACCCGGGAACACTGACCCCCCCCACCCCCAACCCGGGAACACTGACCCCTCCCCACCCCCAACCCGGGAACACTGACCCCCCCCACCCCCAACCCGGGAACACTGACCCCACCCTCGACCTGGGAACACTGACCCCACCCCCGACCCAGGAACACTGACCCCCCCGACCCAGGAACACTGACCCCCCCCCACCCCCGACCCGGGAACACTGACCCCCCACCCCCCCCCCCACCGACCCAGGAACACTGACCCCACCCTCGACCTGGGAACACTGACCCCACCCCCGACCCAGGAACACTGACCCCCCCCCCCCCACCCCCAACCCGGGAACACTGACCCTGGAACACTGAGCCCCCCCCGACCCAGGAACACTGACCCCCCACCCCCGACCCTGGAACACTGACCCCCCACCCCCGACCCAGGAACACTGACCCCCCCGACCCAGGAACACTGACCCCCCACCCCCGACCCTGGAACACTGACCCCACCCCCCACCGACCCGGGAACACTGACCCTGGAACACTGACCCCACTCCCCACCGACCCGGGAACACTGACCCGGGAACACTGACCCTGGAACACTGACCCTGGAACACTGACCCCACTCCCCCCCGACCCAGGAACACTGACCCTGGAACACTGACCCCACTCCCCACCGACCCGGGTACACTGACCCGGGAACACTGACCCGGGAACACTGACCCCCCACCCCTGACCCTGGAACACTGACCCCACCCCCCACCGACCCGGGAACACTGACCCGGGAACACTGACCTCCCCCCCCGACCCAGGAACACTGACCCCCCCGACCCAGGAACACTGACCCCCCACCCCCGACCCTGGAACACTGACCCCACCCCCCACCGACCCGGGAACACTGACCCGGGAACACTGACCCCACCCCCCACCGACCCGGGAACACTGACCCCCCCCCCCCCGACCCAGGAACACTGACCCTGGAACACTGACCCCACCCCCCACCGACCCGGGAACACTGACCCGGGAACACTGACCCGGGAACACTGACCCCCCACCCCCGACCCTGGAACACTGACCCCACCCCCCACCGACCCGGGAACACTGACCCGGGAACACTGACCCCCCACCCCTGACCCTGGAACACTGACCCCACCCCCCACCGACCCGGGAACACTGACCCGGGAACACTGACCCCCCCACCCCCGACCCTGGAACACTGACCCCACCCCCCACCGACCCGGGAACACTGACCCGGGAACACTGACCCCCCACCCCTGACCCTGGAACACTGACCCCACCCCCCACCGACCCGGGAACACTGACCCGGAACACTGACCCCCCACCCCTGACCCTGGCACACTGACCCCACCCCCACCGACCCGGGAACACTGACCCGGGAACACTGACACCCCACCCCCGACACTGGAACACTGACCCCACCCCCCACCGACCCGGGAACACCGACCCGGGAACACTGACCCGGGAACACTGACCCCCCCACCCCCGACCCAGGAACACTGACCCCATCCCCCACCGACCCGGGAACACTGACCCCCCACCCCTGACCCTGGAACACTGACCCCACCCCCCACCGACCCGGGAACACTGACCCGGGAACACTGACCCCCCCGACCCAGGAACACTGACCCCATCCCCCACCGACCCGGGAACACTGACCCCCCACCCCCGACCCGGGAACACTGACCCGGGAACACTGACCCCCCACCCCCGACCCAGGAACACTGACCCCATCCCCCACCGACCCGGGAACACTGACCCCCCCCCCACCGACCCAGGAACACTGACCCTGGAACACTGACCCCACCCCCCACAGACCCGGGAACACTGACCCGGGAACACTGACCCGGGAACACTGACCCCCCACCCCCGACCCTGGAACACTGACCCCACCCCCCACCGACCCGGAACACTGACCCCCCACCCCCGACCCTGGAACACTGACCCCCCCCCCCCCGACCCAGGAACACTGACCCTGGAACACTGACCCTGGAACACTGACCCCACCCCCCACCGACCCGGGAACACTGACCCCCCACCCCCGACCCTGGAACACTGACCCCCCCCCCCCCCGACCCAGGAACACTGACCCTGGAACACTGACCCTGGAACACTGACCCCACCCCCCACCGACCCGGGAACACTGACCCCCCCCCCCCCCCCCCGACCCAGGAACACTGACCCGGGAACACTGACCCCCCACCCCCGACCCTGGAACACTGACCCCATCCCCCACCGACCCGGGAACACTCACCCCCCACCCCCGACCCGGGAACACTGACCCCCCACCCCCGACCCTGGAACACTGACCCCATCCCCCACCGACCCGGGAACACTCACCCCCCACCCCCGACCCGGGAACACTGACCCCCCACCCCCGACCCTGGAACACTGACCCCATCCCCCACCGACCCGGGAACACTGACCCCCCACCCCCGACCCTGGAACACTGACCCCCCCCCCCCCCGACCCAGGAACACTGACCCTGGAACACTGACCCTGGAACACTGACCCCACCCCCCACCGACCCGGGAACACTGACCCGGGAACACTGACCCCCCCCCCCCGACCCAGGAACACTGACCCTGGAACACTGACCCCACCCCCCACCGACCCGGGAACACTGACCCCCCCCCCACCCCCAACCCGGGAACACTGACCCCCCACCCCCGACCAGGGAACACTGACCCGGGAACACTGACCCCCCACCCCCGACCCAGGAACACTGACCCGGGAACACTGACCCCACCCCCCACCGACCCGGGAACACTGACCCTGGAACACTGACCCCACCCCCCACCGACCCGGGAACACTGACCCGGGAACACTGACCCCCCCCCCCGACCCAGGAACACTGACCCTGGAACACTGACCCCACCCCCCACCGACCCGGGAACACTGACCCTGGAACACTGACCCCACCCCCCACCGACCCGGGAACACTGACCCGGGAACACTGACCCCCCCCCCCGACCCAGGAACACTGACCCTGGAACACTGACCCCACCCCCCACCGACCCGGGAACACTGACCCCCCCCACCCCCAACCCGGGAACACTGACCCCCCACCCCCGACCAGGGAACACTGACCCGGGAACACTGACCCCCCACCCCCGACCCAGGAACACTGACCCGGGAACACTGACCCCACCCCCCACCGACCCGGGAACACTGACCCGGGAACACTGACCCGGGAACACTGACCCAGGAACACTGACCCCCCACCCCCGACCCTGGAACACTGACCCCACCCCCCACCGACCCGGGAACACTGACCCCCCCCCCCCCCGACCCAGGAACACTGACCCAGGAACACTGACCCCCCCGACCCAGGAACACTGACCCCCCACCCCCGACCCTGGAACACTGACCCCACCCCCCACCGACCCAGGAACACTGACCCCCCACCCCCGACCCTGGAACACTGACCCCACCCCCCACCGACCCAGGAACACTGACCCCCCACCCCCGACCCTGGAACACTGACCCCCCACCCCCGACCCTGGAACACTGACCCCCCCCCCCCCGACCCAGGAACACTGACCCTGGAACACTGACCCTGGAACACTGACCCCACCCCCCACCGACCCGGGAACACTGACCCTGGAACACTGACCCCCCACCCCCGACCCTGGAACACTGACCCCACCCCCCACCGACCCGGGAACACTGACCCGGGAACACTGACCCCCCACCCCTGACCCTGGAACACTGACCCCACCCCCCACCGACCCGGGAACACTGACCCGGGAACACTGACCCCCCACCCCTGACCCTGGAACACTGACCCCACCCCCCACCGACCCGGGAACACTGACCCGGGAACACTGACCCGGGAACACTGACCCCCCACCCCTGACCCTGGAACACTGACCCCACCCCCCACCGACCCGGGAACACTGACCCTGGAACACTGACCCCCCACCCCTGACCCAGGAACACTGACCCCACCCCCCACCGACCCGGGAACACTGACCCCACCCCCCACCGACCCTGGAACACTGACCCCACCCCCCACCGACCCGGGAACACTGACCCCCCACCCCTGACCCTGGAACACTGACCCCACCCCCCACCGACCCGGGAACACTGACCCGGGAACACTGACCCGGGAACACTGACCCCCCACCCCCGACCCGGGAACACTGACCCCTCCCCCCGACCCAGGATCACTGACCCCCCCCTACCCCCCGACCTGGGAACACTGACCCTGGAACACTGACCCGACCCCCCACCGACCCGGGAACACTGACCGCTTCACCCCGACCCGGGAACACTGACCTCCCACCCCCGACCCGGGAACACTGACCCTGGAACACTGACCCGACCCCCCACCGACCCGGGAACACTGACCCGGGAACACTGACCCTCCACCCCTGACCCGGGAACACTGACCCCTTCCCCCCGACCCGGGAACACTGACCCCCCACCCCCGACCCGGGAACACTGACCCCACCCCCGACCCGGGAACACTGACCCTCCACCCCTGACCCGGGAACACTGACCCCTTCCCCCCGACCCGGGAACACTGACCCCCCACCCCCGACCCGGGAACACTAACCCCACCCCCGACCCGGGAACACTGACCCTGGAACACTGACCCCACCCCCGACCCGGGAACACTGACCCCCCACCCCCCCAGACCCGGGAACACTGACCCCCCACCCCCCCAGACCCGGGAACACTGACCCCCCACCCCCCCGACCCGGAAACACTGACCCAGGAACACTGACCCCCCCTCCAACCCGGGAACACTGACCACCCCCTCTCCCATCACCCTCCGCTTCCTCCCTCTCCCATCACCCTCCTCCCTCTCCCATCACCCTCCGCTTCCTCCCTCTCCCATCACCCTCCTCCCTCTCCCATCACCCTCCGCTTCCTCCCTCTCCCATCACCCTCCTCCCTCTCCCATCACCCTCCTCCCTCTCCCATCACCCTCCGCTTCCTCCCTCTCCCATCACCCTCCTCCCACTCCCATCACCCTCCTCCGACTCCCATCACCCTCCTCCCTCTCCCATCACCCTCCTCCCTCTCCCATCACCCTCCTCCCTCTCCCATCACCCTCCTCCCACTCCCATCACCCTCCTCCCTCTCCCATCACCCTCCTCCCTCTCCCATCACCCTCCACTTCCTCCCTCTCCCATCACCCTCCTCCCTCTCCCATCACCCTCCTCCCTCTCCCATCACCCTCCTCCCTCTCCCATCACCCTCCTCCCACTCCCATCACCCTCCTCCCTCTCCCATCACCCTCCTCCCTCTCCATCACCCTCCTCCCTCTCCCATCACCCTCCTCCCTCTCCCATCGCCCTCCTCCCTCTCCCATCACCCTCCTCCCTCTCCCATCACCCTCCTCCCTCTCCCATCACCCTCCTCCCACTCCCATCACCCTCCTCCCACTCCCATCACCCTCCGCTTCCTCCCTCTCCCATCACCCTCCTCCCTCTCCCATCACCCTCCTCCCTCTCCCATCACCCTCCGCTTCCTCCCTCTCCCATCACCCTCCTCCCTCTCCCATCACCCTCCTCCCTCTCCCATCACCCTCCTCCCACTCCCATCACCCTCCTCCCTCTCCCATCACCCTCCTCCCTCTCCCATCACCCTCCTCCCTCTCCCATCACCCTCCTCCCTCTCCCATCACCCTCCTCCCTCTCCCATCACCCTCCTCCCTCTCCCATCACCCTCCTCCCTCTCCCATCACCCTCCTCCCTCTCCCATCACCCTCCTCCCTCTCCCATCACCCTCCTCCCTCTCCCATCACCCTCCTCCCTCTCCCATCACCCTCCTCCCTCTCCCATCACCCTCCTCCCACTCCCATCACCCTCCTCCCACTCCCATCACCCTCCGCTTCCTCCCTCTCCCATCACCCTCCTCCCTCTCCCATCACCCTCCTCCCTCTCCCATCACCCTCCTCCCTCTCCCATCACCCTCCGCTTCCTCCCTCTCCCATCACCCTCCTCCCTCTCCCATCACCCTCCTCCCTCTCCCATCACCCTCCTCCCACTCCCATCACCCTCCTCCCTCTCCCATCACCCTCCTCCCACTCCCATCACCCTCCTCCCTCTCCCATCACCCTCCTCCCCCTCCCATCACCCTCCTCCCTCTCCCATCACCCTCCTCCCTCTCCCATCACCCTCCTCCCTCTCCCATCACCCTCCACTTCCTCCCTCTCCCATCACCCTCCTCCCTCTCCCATCACCCTCCTCCCTCTCCCATCACCCTCCTCCCTCTCCCATCACCCTCCTCCCTCTCCCATCACCCTCCTCCCTCTCCCATCACCCTCCTCCCTCTCCCATCACCCGCCTCCCTCTCCCATCACCCTCCTCCCACTCCCATCACCCTCCTCCCTCTCCCATCACCCTCCTCCCTCTCCCATCACCCTCCTCCCTCTCCCATCACCCTCCTCCCTCTCCCATCACCCTCCTCCCTCTCCCATCACCCTCCTCCCACTCCCATCACCCTCCTCCCTCTCCCATCACCCTCCTCCCCCTCCCATCACCCTCCTCCCTCTCCCATCACCCTCCTCCCTCTCCCATCACCCTCCACTTCCTCCCTCTCCCATCACCCTCCTCCCTCTCCCATCACCCTCCTCCCTCTCCCATCACCCTCCTCCCTCTCCCATCACCCTCCTCCCTCTCCCATCACCCTCCTCCCTCTCCCATCACCCTCCTCCCTCTCCCATCACCCTCCTCCCTCTCCCATCACCCTCCTCCCTCTCCCATCACCCTCCTCCCACTCCCATCACCCTCCTCCCTCTCCCATCACCCTCCTCCCACTCCCATCACCCTCCTCCCTCTCCCATCACCCTCCTCCCTCTCCCATCACCCTCCTCCCACTCCCTCACCCTCCTCCCCCTCCCATCACCCTCCTCCCTCTCCCATCACCCTCCTCCGACTCCCATCACCCTCCTCCCTCTGTCATCACCCTCCTCCCACTCCCATCACCCTCCTCCCTCTCCCATCACCCTCCTCCCCCTCCCATCACCCTCCTCCCCCTCCCATCACCCTCCTCCCTCTCCCATCACCCTCCGCTTCCTCCCTCTCCCATCACCCTCCTCCCTCTCCCATCACCCTCCGCTTCCTCCCTCTCCCATCACCCTCCTCCCTCTCCCATCACCCTCCTCCCTCTCCCATCACCCTCCTCCCTCTCCCATCACCCTCCTCCCTCTCCCATCACCCTCCTCCCTCTCCCATCACCCTCCTCCCTCTCCCATCACCCTCCTCTCTCTCCCATCACCCTCCTCCCACTCCCATCACCCTCCTCCCTCTCCCATCACCCTCCTCCCTCTCCCATCACCCTCCGCTTCCTCCCTCTCCCATCACCCTCCTCCCTCTCCCATCACCCTCCTCCCTCTCCCATCACCCTCCTCCCTCTCCCATCACCCTCCTCCCTCTCCCATCACCCTCCTCCCTCTCCCATCACCCTCCTCCCTGTCACATCACCCTCCTACCTCTCCCATCACCCTCCTCCCTCTCCCATCACCCTCCTCCCTCTCCCATCACCCTCCTCCCTCTCCCATCACCCTCCTCCCACTCCCATCACCCTCCTCCCACTCCCATCACCCTCCTCCCTCTCCCATCACCCTCCTCCCTCTCCCATCACCCTCCTCCCTCTCCATCACCCTCCTCCCTCTCCCATCACCCTCCTCCCTCTCCCATCACCCTCCTCCCTCTCCCATCACCCTCCTCCCTCTCCCATCACCCTCCTCCCTCTCCCATCACCCGCCTCCCTCTCCCATCACCCTCCTCCCACTCTCATCACCCTCCTCCCTCTCCCATCACCCTCCTCCCTCTCCCATCACCCTCCTCCCTCTCCCATCACCCTCCTCCCTCTCCCATCACCCTCCTCCCTCTCCCATCACCCTCCTCCCTCTCCCATCACCCTCCTCCCTCTCCCATCACCCTCCTCCCTCTCCCATCACCCTCCTCCCTCTCCCATCACCCTCCTCCCTCTCCCATCACCCTCCTCCCTCTCCCATCACCCTCCTCCCACTCCCATCACCCTCCTCCCTCTCCCATCACCCTCCTCCCTCTCCCATCACCCTCCTCCCTCTCCCATCACCCTCCTCCCTCTCCCATCACCCTCCTCCCTCTCCCATCACCCTCCTCCCTCTCCCATCACCCTCCTCCCTCTCCCATCACCCTCCTCCCACTCCCATCACCCTCCTCCCTCTCCCATCACCCTCCGCTTCCTCCCTCTCCCATCACCCTCCTCCCTCTCCCATCACCCTCCTCCCTCTCCCATCACCCTCCTCCCTCTCCCATCACCCTCCTCCCACTCCCATCACCCTCCTCCCACTCCCATCACCCTCCTCCCTCTCCCATCACCCTCCTCCCTCTCCCATCACCCTCCTCCCTCTCCCATCACCCTCCTCCCTCTCCCATCACCCGCCTCCCTCTCCCATCACCCTCCTCCCTCTCCCATCACCCTCCTCCCTCTCCCATCACCCTCCTCCCACTCCCATCACCCTCCTCCCACTCCCATCACCCTCCTCCCTCTCCCATCACCCTCCTCCCTCTCCCATCACCCTCCTCCCTCTCCCATCACCCTCCTCCCTCTCCCATCACCCTCCTCCCTCTCCCATCACCCTCCTCCCTCTCCCATCACCCTCCTCCCTCTCCCATCACCCTCCTCCCTCTCCCATCACCCTCCTCCCTCTCCCATCACCCTCCTCCCTCTCCCATCACCCTCCTCCCTCTCCCATCACCCTCCTCCCTCTCCCATCACCCTCCTCCCTCTCCCATCACCCTCCGCTTCCTCCCTCTCCCATCACCCTCCTCCCTCTCCCATCACCCTCCTCCCTCTCCCATCACCCTCCGCTTCCTCCCTCTCCCATCACCCTCCTCCCTCTCCCATCACCCTCCGCTTCCTCCCTCTCCCATCACCCTCCTCCCTCTCCCATCACCCTCCTCCCTCTCCCATCACCCTCCTCCCTCTCCCATCACCCTCCTCCCTCTCCCATCACCCTCCTCCCTCTCCCATCACCCTCCTCCCACTCCCATCACCCTCCTCCCTCTCCCATCACCCTCCTCCCTCTCCCATCACCCTCCTCCCTCTCCCATCACCCTCCTCCCTCTCCCATCACCCTCCTCCCTCTCCCATCACCCTCCTCCCTCTCCCATCACCCTCCTCCCTCTCCCATCACCCTCCTCCCACTCCCATCACCCTCCTCCCTCTCCCATCACCCTCCTCCCTCTCCCATCACCCTCCTCCCTCTCCCATCACCCTCCTCCCTCTCCCATCACCCTCCTCCCTCTCCCATCACCCTCCTCCCTCTCCCATCACCCTCCTCCCTCTCCCATCACCCTCCTCCCTCTCCCATCACCCTCCTCCCTCTCCCATCACCCTCCTCCCTCTCCCATCACCCTCCTCCCACTCCCATCACCCTCCTCCCTCTCCCATCACCCTCCGCTTCCTCCCTCTCCCATCACCCTCCTCCCTCTCCCATCACCCTCCTCCCTCTCCCATCACCCTCCTCCCTCTCCCATCACCCTCCTCCCTCTCCCATCACCCTCCGCTTCCTCCCTCTCCCATCACCCTCCTCCCTCTCCCATCACCCTCCTCCCTCTCCCATCACCCTCCTCCCTCTCCCATCACCCTCCTCCCTCTCCCATCACCCTCCTCCCTCTCCCATCACCCTCCTCCCTCTCCCATCACCCTCCTCCCTCTCCCATCACCCTCCTCCCTCTCCCATCACCCTCCTCCCTCTCCCATCACCCTCCTCCGACTCCCATCACCCTCCTCCCTCTCCCATCACCCTCCTCCCTCTCCCATCACCCTCCTCCCTCTCCCATCACCCTCCTCCCTCTCCCATCACCCTCCTCCCTCTCCCATCACCCTCCTCCCTCTCCCATCACCCTCCTCCCTCTCCCATCACCCTCCTCCCTCTCCCATCACCCTCCTCCCTCTCCCATCACCCTCCTCCCTCTCCCATCACCCGCCTCCCTCTCCCATCACCCTCCTCCCACTCCCATCACCCTCCTCCCACTCCCATCACCCTCCTCCCTCTCCCATCACCCTCCTCCCTCTCCCATCACCCTCCTCCCTCTCCCATCACCCTCCTCCCTCTCCCATCACCCTCCTCCCTCTCCCATCACCCTCCTCCCTCTCCCATCACCCTCCTCCCTCTCCCATCACCCTCCTCCCTCTCCCATCACCCTCCTCCCTCTCCCATCACCCTCCTCCCTCTCCCATCACCCTCCTCCCTCTCCCATCACCCTCCTCCCTCTCCCATCACCCTCCTCCCTCTCCCATCACCCTCCTCCCTCTCCCATCACCCTCCTCCCTCTCCCATCACCCTCCTCCCTCTCCCATCACCCTCCTCCCTCTCCCATCACCCTCCTCCCACTCCCATCACCGTCCTCCCTCTCCCATCACCCTCCTCCCTCTCCCATCACCCTCCTCCCTCTCCCATCACCCTCCTCCCTCTCCCATCACCCTCCTCCCACTCCCATCACCCTCCTCCCTCTCCCATCACCCTCCTCCCTCTCCCATCACCCTCCTCCCTCTCCCATCACCCTCCTCCCTCTCCCATCACCCTCCTCCCTCTCCCATCACCCTCCTCCCTCTCCCATCACCCTCCTCCCTCTCCCATCACCCTCCTCCCACTCCCATCACCCTCCTCCCTCTCCCATCACCCTCCTCCCTCTCCCATCACCCTCCTCCCTCTCCCATCACCCTCCTCCCTCTCCCATCACCCTCCTCCCTCTCCCATCACCCTCCTCCCTCTCCCATCACCCTCCTCCCTCTCCCATCACCCTCCTCCCTCTCCCATCACCCTCCTCCCTCTCCCATCACCCTCCGCTTCCTCCCTCTCCCATCACCCTCCTCCCTCTCCCATCACCCTCCTCCCTCTCCCATCACCCTCCTCCCTCTCCCATCACCCTCCTCCCTCTCCCATCACCCTCCTCCCTCTCCCATCACCCTCCTCCCTCTCCCATCACCCTCCTCCCTCTCCCATCACCCTCCTCCCTCTCCCATCACCCTCCTCCCTCTCCCATCACCCTCCTCCCTCTCCCATCACCCTCCTCCCTCTCCCATCACCCTCCTCCCTCTCCCATCACCCTCCTCCCTCTCCCATCACCCTCCTCCCACTCCCATCACCCTCCTCCCTCTCCCATCACCCTCCTCCCTCTCCCATCACCCTCCTCCCACTCCCATCACCCTCCTCCCTCTCCCATCACCCTCCGCTTCCTCCCTCTCCCATCACCCTCCTCCCTCTCCCATCACCCTCCTCCCTCTCCCATCACCCTCCTCCCTCTCCCATCACCCTCCGCTTCCTCCCTCTCCCATCACCCTCCTCCCTCTCCCATCACCCTCCTCCCTCTCCCATCACCCTCCTCCCTCTCCCATCACCCTCCTCCCTCTCCCATCACCCTCCTCCCTCTCCCATCACCCTCCTCCCTCTCCCATCACCCTCCTCCCTCTCCCATCACCCTCCTCCCTCTCCCATCACCCTCCTCCCTCTCCCATCACCCTCCTCCCTCTCCCATCACCCTCCTCCCTCTCCCATCACCCTCCTCCCTCTCCCATCACCCTCCTCCCTCTCCCATCACCCTCCTCCCTCTCCCATCACCCTCCTCCCTCTCCCATCACCCTCCTCCCTCTCCCATCACCCTCCTCCCACTCCCATCACCCTCCTCCCTCTCCCATCACCCTCCTCCCTCTCCCATCACCCTCCTCCCTCTCCCATCACCCTCCTCCCTCTCCCATCACCCTCCTCCCTCTCCCATCACCCTCCTCCCTCTCCCATCACCCTCCTCCCTCTCCCATCACCCTCCTCCCTCTCCCATCACCCTCCTCCCTCTCCCATCACCCTCCTCCCTCTCCCATCACCCTCCTCCCTCTCCCATCACCCTCCTCCCTCTCCCATCACCCTCCTCCCTCTCCCATCACCCTCCTCCCTCTCCCATCACCCTCCTCCCACTCCCATCACCCTCCTCCCTCTCCCATCACCCTCCTCCCTCTCCCATCACCCTCCTCCCACTCCCATCACCCTCCTCCCTCTCCCATCACCCTCCGCTTCCTCCTCTCCCATCACCCTCCTCCCTCTCCCATCACCCTCCTCCCTCTCCCATCACCCTCCTCCCTCTCCCATCACCCTCCTCCCTCTCCCATCACCCTCCTCCCTCTCCCATCACCCTCCTCCCTCTCCCATCACCCTCCTCCCTCTCCCATCACCCTCCTCCCTCTCCCATCACCCTCCTCCCTCTCCCATCACCCTCCTCCCTCTCCCATCACCCTCCTCCCTCTCCCATCACCCTCCTCCCTCTCCCATCACCCTCCTCCCTCTCCCATCACCCTCCTCCCTCTCCCATCACCCTCCTCCCACTCCCATCACCCTCCTCCCTCTCCCATCACCCTCCTCCCTCTCCCATCACCCTCCTCCCACTCCCATCACCCTCCTCCCTCTCCCATCACCCTCCGCTTCCTCCCTCTCCCATCACCCTCCTCCCTCTCCCATCACCCTCCTCCCTCTCCCATCACCCTCCTCCCTCTCCCATCACCCTCCTCCCTCTCCCATCACCCTCCTCCCTCTCCCATCACCCTCCTCCCTCTCCCATCACCCTCCTCCCTCTCCCATCACCCTCCTCCCTCTCCCATCACCCTCCTCCCTCTCCCATCACCCTCCTCCCTCTCCCATCACCCTCCTCCCTCTCCCATCACCCTCCTCCCACTCCCATCACCGTCCTCCCTCTCCCATCACCCTCCTCCCTCTCCCATCACCCTCCTCCCTCTCCCATCACCCTCCTCCCTCTCCCATCACCCTCCTCCCTCTCCCATCACCCTCCTCCCTCTCCCATCACCCTCCTCCCTCTCCCATCACC
Organism: Carcharodon carcharias; assembly: GCF_017639515.1. Lineage (NCBI taxonomy): Eukaryota > Metazoa > Chordata > Chondrichthyes > Lamniformes > Lamnidae > Carcharodon > Carcharodon carcharias. Next base: position 1,122,791 of record NC_054471.1, on the reverse strand, counting down.
CTCCTCCCTCTCCCATCACCCTCCTCCCTCTCCCATCACCCTCCTCCCTCTCCCATCACCCTCCTCCCTCTCCCATCACCCTCCTCCCTCTCCCATCACCCTCCTCCCACTCCCATCACCCTCCTCCCTCTCCCATCACCCTCCTCCCTCTCCCATCACCCTCCTCCCTCTCCCATCACCCTCCTCCCACTCCCATCACCCTCCTCCCTCTCCCATCACCCTCCTCCCTCTCCCATCACCCTCCTCCCTCTCCCATCACCCTCCTCCCTCTCCCATCACCCTCCTCCCTCTCCCATCACCCTCCTCCCTCTCCCATCACCCTCCTCACACTCCCATCACCCTCCTCCCTCTCCCATCACCCTCCTCCCTCTCCCATCACCCTCCTCCCTCTCCCATCACCCGCCTCCCCTCCCCCTACCCCACTCCCCCCCGCCTGTTGCTTTGGGCATTGGCTCTGTGGGCTGTTTGACTGTCTCTCTGACTCTCACTCAGGTGACTGCTGGTTGCTGGCTGCTATCGCCTCGCTGACCCTCAACAGTCAGATATTGCACCGGGTTGTGCCTCACGGACAGAGTTTTGAGGAATATGCCGGAATCTTCCACTTCCAGGTGACCTGCGGAGGTGGGGGAGGGGGTGCGGAAGCTGGGGTGTGGGGAGGCGGCAGTGCCGTCCTGGGGATATGGACGCTGTGGGGAAGTGGCGGTGTGAGGTTGGGGAGGGGATTGTGTGGGTGGGGGAGTTGGGGGAGGGGGTTGGGAGGGAAGTGGGTCCAGGCTTGGGGGGTGAGACAGGGGATGGGTCTGGGGTGGGGGTGAGTCTGGCCCCAGGAGGGGTGGATGGGTCCAGGTTTGGGGGAGGGGGGAGGAGGGAGGGGGGTTGGGGGCGGGGGTTGGGTTGGGGGGAGGGGGATGGGGTTGGGGGCGGGGGTTGGGTTGGGGGGGAGGGGAATGGGGTTGGGGGCGGGGGTTGTGTCTGGGGGGAGGGGGATGGGGTTGGGGGGCGGGGGTTGTGTCTGGGGAGGGGAGGGGGATGGGGATGGGGTTGGGGGTTGTGTCTGGGGGGCGGGGGTTGGGTCGGGGTGGGGAGGGAGATGGGGTTGGGGGCGGGGGTTGTGTCTGGGGGGAGGGGGATGGGGTTGGGGGCGGGGGTTGTGTCTGGGGGGAGGGGGATGGGGTTGGGGGCGGGGGTTGTGTCTGGGGGGAGGGGGATGGGGTTGGGGGGCGGGGGTTGTGTCTGGGGGGAGGGGGATGGGGTTGGGGGGCGGGGGTTGTGTCTGGGGGGGAGGGGGATGGGGTTGGGGGCGGGGGTTGGGTTGGGGGGGAGGGGGATGGGGTTGGGGGGCGGGGGTTGGGTCGGGGAGGGGGATGGGGTTGGGGGCGGGGGTTGTGTCTGGGGGGAGGGGGATGGGGTTGGGGGGCGGGGGTTGTGTCTGGGGGGAGGGGGATGGGGTTGGGGGCGGGGGTTGTGTCTGGGGGGAGGGGGATGGGGTTGGGGGGCGGGGGTTGTGTCTGGGGGGGAGGGGGATGGGGTTGGGGGCGGGGGTTGGGTTGGGGGGGAGGGGGATGGGGTTGGGGGGCGGGGGTTGGGTCGGGGAGGGGGATGGGGTTGGGGGGCGGGGGTTGTGTCTGGAGGGAGGGGGATGGGGTTGGGGGGCGGGGGTTGTGTCTGGAGGGAGGGGGATGGGGTTGGGGGGCGGGGGTTGTGTCTGGAGGGAGGGGGATGGGGTTGGGGGGCGGGGGTTGGGTCGGGGAGGGGAGGGGGATGGGGTTGGGGGCGGGGGTTGGGTCGGGGAGGGGGATGGGGTTGGGGGCGGGGGTTGTGTCTGGGGGGAGGGGGATGGGGTTGGGGGCGGGGGTTGGGTCGGGGAGGGGAGGGGGATGGGGTTGGGGGGCGGGGGTTGTGTCTGGGGGGAGGGGAATGGGGTTGGGGGCGGGTGTCGGGTTGGGGGGGAGGGGAATGGGGTTGGGGGCGGGGGTTGGGTCGGGGAGGGGAGGGGGATGGGGTTGGGGGCGGGGGTTGTGTCTGGGGGGAGGGGAATGGGGTTGGGGGCGGGGGTTGGGTCGGGGAGGGGAGGGGGATGGGGTTGGGGGGCGGGGGTTGTGTCTGGGGGGAGGGGGATGGGGCGGGGGTTGGGTCGGGGAGGGGAGGGGGATGGGGATGGGGTTGGGGGCGGGGGTTGGGTCAGGGTGGGGAGGGTAATGGGGTTGGGGGCGGGGGTTGTGTCTGGGGGGAGGGGGATGGGGTTGGGGGGCGGGGGTTGTGTCTGGGGGGCGGGGGTTGGGTCGGGGTGGGGAGGGAGATGGGGTTGGGGGGCGGGGGTTGTGTCTGGGGGGAGGGAGATGGGGTTGGGGGGTGGGGTAGGGTCTGGGTGGGGAGGGGAATGATTGGTCTCGTTTGGGGGGGGTTACTGTTGTTGTGACTGGGCTGGGAGGAGTGCACTGTCTGTCTCCAGATCCACTACTGCACAGGTCACAACATCGATTTGAATAATTTCCCCCGTTAGCTATACAGCCAAATCTGTGCTTTACCTGTGAATCTCAGAATGACCACTCCACGCCCAGGTTCCTTCAATAAATAACAACATTATTAGCTTATTATAAAACCAGACTTGTCAAGTAGAATGCAAAGCTTATTTACATACAGTATAAAACATGGAAGCCTAATCATTATTCTTTCTAAATACCCTAACTTACACACACACACAAACATACACACAAACATACACACAAACATACACACAAACATACAACACACAAACATACACACAAACATACACACACAAACATACACACACAAACATACACACACAAACATACACACACAAACATACACACAAACATACACACACAAACATACACACACAAACATACACACAAACATACACACACAAACATACACACACAAACATACACACACACAAACATACACACACACAAACATACACACACACAAACATACACACACACAAACATACACACACACAAACATACACACACACAAACATACACACACACACAAACATACACACAAACATACACACAAACATACACACACACACAAACATACACACAAACATACACACAAACATACACACACAAACATACACACACAAACATACACACAAACATACACACAAACACACACACACAAACATACACACACAAACATACACACACACACACAAACATACACACACAAACATACACACAAACATACACACAAACACACACACACAAACATACACACACAAACATACACACACACACACAAACATACACACAAACATACACACACACACAAACATACACACAAACATACACACACACACAAACATACACACAAACATACACACACACACAAACATACACACAAACATACACACACACACAAACATACACACAAACATACACACACACACAAACATACACACAAACATACACACAAACACACACACAAACATACACACAAACATACACACAAACATACACACAAACATACACACAAACATACACACACACGTTAACACACACAAACACAAACACATGCTCACAAACACACACAATCCCACACACGCACACACACAAACACACACAATCCCACACACGCACACACACAAACACACACACAAACACGCTCACACAGAATCACATGCATACACACACACAAACACACGCACACACACAAACACGCACGCGCACGCACACACATATACATGTGCGCACACAAACACGTACACACAGACACAAATACACAAACTTGCACACATGCACGCACACACAAACACGCACACACATGCACACACATGCACACACACAAACACGCACACACATGCACACACACAAACACGCACACACATGCACACACACAAACACGCACACACATGCACACACACAAACACGCACACACATGCACACACACAAACGCATGCACGCACACACACAAACACACATGCACATGCACACACACAAACGCACACAAACGCACACACATAAGCACGCACACACACAAATATGCACACACACAAATACGTACACACACAAACACGCACACACACAAACACGCACACACACAAACACGCACACACAAACACGCACACACAAACATGCACACACACAAACACGCACACACACAAACACGCACACACACAAACACGCACACACACAAACACGCACACACACAAACACGCACACACACAAACACGCACACACACAAACACGCACACAAACACGCACAAACACGCACACACATGCACACACACAAACACGCACACACGTGCACACACACAAACACAAACACCCCAAGATATATCAATAAAAATCAAGGACCCCGGCCAAAGGTTAAAAGTCAATGGTTCAAGGGAAATGGATAGATGGTGCAGCCCGTGAAGTGGGGTCTGGGTCTGGGTCTGTGTCAGGGTTACACGGTTGGTCTCAGTGCTGATGTGTGAAACACTCGCACTGCTTTTCAGGCAGACTCGAGGGCCTCCTGTGGGTCCCCAATTCCTGTGTGTCGAGCAGCTCACGTTCACATCCGGCTGTCGACTGGCTCCCAGCTGGGAAACGGCTGCTGTCTTGCTTCTCAAGCAGTTGGTCCTCCCTCTCCTCAAAGTAAGACCAGAACCAACTTTGACAGAGTTTTCCAGGCCTGGTCTGGTTGTGAGAGCCAGAAAGGAGCGTGTGGGCTCCTTTATACATGGTCCCCCCCCGGTACCACAGGTTTCTAGTTTCTTCCCAGCTACTGAATTACCTTCCCATGGAAATGGATCTCTCTGTTTCCAGGAATAGCTTCCCAAGTTCCTGCGTTAACCCCTCGAGGGGCAGTGGCCAGGGTTTTACAGCCCTGCCGCAATGTCTCTTCCCCTGGTGGATGTGGCCAGACATTTAAATCTCCAATTCCTGTGGTAGGAGGGTGATATCCAGCTGGGTATGAGGAGCTGGCAAATCCAGGCCCTGTCCATTCAAAACACAGGGTTCTTCCAGAAAGTGCTCTGTCTTTGAAGATAAACCAACTTCTGTGATGAGAAAGTGTCCCTGACAGTGGGTCAGGGGAGGGAGCACAGGTGGGGATGGGTCTGAGTGGAAGGGGATGGGTCCAGGGGGTGGATTGAGGGTGGGGGGTGGGTCCAGGGGGTGGATTGAGGGAGGGGGATGGGCCCAGGGGGTGGATTGAGGGTGGGGGGATGGGTCCAGGGGGTGGATTGAGGGTGGAGGGGGATGGGTCCAGGGGGTGGATTGAGGGTGGAGGGGGATGGGCCCAGGGGGTGGATTGAGGGTGGGGGGATGGGTCCAGGGGGTGGATTGAGGGTGGGGGGATGGGCCCAGGGGGTGGATTGAGGGTGGGGGGATGGGTCCAGGGGGTGGATTGAGGGTGGGGGGATGGGTCCAGGGGGTTGATTGAGGGTTGGGGGGATGGGTCCAGGGGGTGGATTGAGGGTGGGGGATTGAGGGTGGGGGGGTGTGTCCAGGGGGTGGATTGAGGGTGGGGGGGTGGGCCCAGGGGGTGGATTGAGGGTGGAGGGGGATGGGTCCAGGGGGTGGATTGAGGGTGGAGGGGGATGGGTCCAGGGGGTGGATTGAGGGAGGGGGATGGGCCCAGGGGGTGGATTGAGGGTGGAGGGGGATGGGCCTAGGGGGTGGATTGAGGGTGGGGGGGTGGGTCCAGGGGGTGGATTGAGGGTTGGGGGGTGGGTCCAGGGGGTGGATTGAGGGTGGGGGGATGGGTCCAGCGGGTGGATTGAGGGTGGAGGGGGATGGGCCCAAGGGGTGGATTGAGGGTGGGGTGGATGGGCCCAGGGGATGGATTGAGGGTGGAGGGGGATGGGCCCAGGGGGTGGATTGAGGGTGGGGGGATGGGTCCAGCGGGTGGATTGAGGGTGGAGGGGGATGGGCCCAGGGGGTGGATTGAGGGTGGAGGGGGATGGGCCCAGGGGGTGGATTGAGGGTGGGGGGATGGGTCCAGCGGGTGGATTGAGGGTGGAGGGGGATGGGTCCAGGGGGTGGATTGAGGGTGGGGGGATGGGTCCAGGGGGTGGATTGAGGGTGGAGGGGGATGGGCCTAGGGGGTGGATTGAGGGTGGGGGGATGGGTCCAGCGGGTGGATTGAGGGTGGGGGGATGGGTCCAGCGGGTGGATTGAGGGTGGAGGGGGATGGGCCCAGGGGGTGGATTGAGGGTGGAGGGGGATGGGTCCAGCGGGTGGATTGAGGGTGGGGGGATGGGTCCAGCGGGTGGATTGAGGGTGGAGGGGGATGGGCCTAGGGGGTGGATTGAGGGTGGGGGGATGGGTCCAGCGGGTGGATTGAGGGTGGAGGGGGATGGGCCCAGGGGGTGGATTGAGGGTGGGGTGGATGGGCCCAGGGGGTGGATTGAGGGTGGGGGGGTGTGTCCAGGGGGTGGATTGAGGGTGGAGGGGGATGGGCCCAGGGGGTGGATTGAGGGTGGAGGGGGATGGGCCTAGGGGGTGGATTGAGGGTTGGGGGGATGGGTCCAGGGGGTGGATTGAGGGTGGAGGGGGATGGGTCCAGGGGGTGGATTGAGGGTGGAGGGGGATGGGCCCAGGGGGTGGATTGAGGGTGGAGGGGGATGGGCCCAGGGGGTGGATTGAGGGTGGAGGGGGATGGGTCCAGGGGGTGGATTGAGGGAGGGGGATGGGCCCAGGGGGTGGATTGAGGGTGGAGGGGGATGGGCCCAGGGGGTGGATTGAGGGTGGAGGGGGATGGGTCCAGCGGGTGGATTGAGGGTGGAGGGGGATGGGTCCAGGGGGTGGATTGAGGGAGGGGGATGGGTCCAGGGGGTGGATTGAGGGTGGAGGGGGATGGGTCCAGGGGGTGGATTGAGGGTGGAGGGGGATGGGCCCAGGGGGTGGATTGAGGGTGGGGGGGGATGGGCCCAAGGGGTGGATTGAGGGAGGGGGATGGGTCCAGGGGGTGGATTGAGGGTGGAGGGGGATGGGCCCAGGGGGTGGATTGAGGGTGGAGGGGGATGGGCCCAGGGGGTGGATTGAGGGTGGGGGGATGGGTCCAGCGGGTGGATTGAGGGTGGAGGGGGATGGGCCTAGGGGGTGGATTGAGGGTGGGGGGATGGGTCCAGGGGGTGGATTGAGGGTGGAGGGGGATGGGCCTAGGGGGTGGATTGAGGGAGGGGGATGGGCCCAGGGGGTGGATTGAGGGTGGGTGGATGGGTCCAGGGGGTGGATTGAGGGTGGGGGGATGGGTCCAGCGGGTGGATTGAGGGTGGAGGGGGATGGGCCTAGGGGGTGGATTGAGGGTGGGGGGATGGGTCCAGGGGGTGGATTGAGGGTGGAGGGGGATGGGCCTAGGGGGTGGATTGAGGGTGGGGGGATGGGTCCAGCGGGTGGATTGAGGGTGGGGGGATGGGCCCAGGGGGTGGATTGAGGGTTGGGGGGATGGGTCCAGGGGGTGGATTGAGGGTGGGGGGATGGGCCCAGGAGGTGGATTGAGGGTGGGGTGTGGGTCCGGGGGAGGTGCAGTTTGGGTCGGGGTGTCTTGATGGAGGGGGGATCCCCTGTCTGACCCTGTGACCATTCAGTCACACCGAGAGGCGCAGCGCATGGCCACGAAGTGAAGTAGTTCCGAGCTGACCCCTTGTCTGTTTGTCCCCAGTTCTGGCAGTTTGGGGAATGGGTGGACGTAGTGGTTGATGACCGATTGCCCACCAAGGACGATGAGCTGGTGTTTGTCCATTCGGCTGAGAACAATGAATTCTGGAGTGCGTTGCTGGAGAAAGCCTATGCCAAGTGAGTTACCCTGCACACAGCACCTTCACCTCAAACCCTGCCAATAATAACCTGCCTTTCCGTTATTGTGACCAATAACTTCACACTTCCCCACATTATACTCCATCTGAAATCTTGTTGCCCACTCACTTACCCTGTCTACATCTCTTTGCAGCCTCTCAGTGTCCTCCTCACAGCTTAGCTTCCCACCTAGCTTGGTATCACCAGCAAACGTAGATACATTACTCTCTGTCTCTTCATCTAGGTCATTAATATAGATTGTAAATAGCTGGGGCCCCAGCACTGATCCTTGTGATGAAAAACATTTAATACCAGACTTTATTAGTTAACTGAATTTCAATCTGAACAGCTGCCAAGGTGGGATTTTAACTCACATCTTGAGACATTAATTTGTGCCTTGAGATTACTAACCCAGTAACAGTATCACTACGCTATTGTCCCTCAAGCTATCCCCATCAAGCCCTCAGCTTTCTCTTTTCTAGAGCCTGTCCAGGCTTTGTTCTTGGTTTTAACCTCTCAGTTCTCAGAAAACAATGGAAAAGCCCCATTTATACCCACTCTCTGCTTTCTGTTAACTAATCCTCCACCCATGTTAAAATATTACCCCCAACTCCATGAGTCCTTATCTTGCCTTTTTTTTTACATTCACAGTATGTTGGCTTCGCTGGCTGGGCCAGTATTTATTGCCCATCCCTAGTTACCCCTTGAGAAGGTGGTGGTGAGCTGCCTTCTTCAACCGCTGCAGTCCATGTGGTGTAGGTACACCCACAGTGCTGTTAGGGAGGGAGTTCCAGGATTTTGACCCAGTGACAGTGAAGGAACAGTGATATATTTCCAAGTCAGGATGGTGAGTAACTTGGAGGGAACTTCCAGGTGGTGTGTTCCCATCTATCTGCTGCCCTTGTCCTTCTAGATGGTAGTGGTCATGGGTTTGGAAGGTGCTGTCTAAGGAGCCTTGGTGAATTCCTGAAGTGCCATATAAATACTGTGGCTACAAGAGCAGCTCAGAGGCTGGGAATCCTGCGGCGAGTAACTCACCTCCTGACTCCCCAAAGCCTGTCCACCATCTACAAGGCACAAGTCAGGAGTGTGATGGAATACTCCCCACTTGCCTGGATAAGTGCAGCTTCCACAACACTCAAGAAGCTGGACACCATCCAGGACAAAGCAGCCGCTTGATTGGCACCCCATCCACAAACTTTCACTCCCTCCACCACCGACACACAGTAGCAGCAGTGTGTGTACCATCTACAAGATGCACTGCAGGAACTCACCAAGGCTCCTTAGACAGCACCTTCCAAACCCACGACCACAACCATCTAGAAGGACAAGGGCAGCAGATAGATGGGAACACCACCTCCTGGAAGTTCCCCTCCAAGTTAATAATTGCTAGCCTACTGATGATTTGCACATCCCATGAATGGATGATGAAAAGGCCCTTCAGCCCCTCAAGTCTGATCACTGGCCATTGGTTCTCTGCTGGAACTGTGACTCTCCTCTCTCCCTGTAGGCTCAATGGATCGTATGAAGCCTTGTCTGGAGGGAGTACCACCGAGGGATTTGAGGACTTCACTGGTGGAGTGGCTGAGATGTATGAACTGTCCAAGGCTCCACGTGACATCTACACGGTCATCAAGAAAGCAGTGGAACGTGGCTCACTGCTAGGGTGCTCTATTGATGTAAGGAGGGGCGGAGGGTGAGGTGGGGACTGGAGCTGCTGGTGGAGAAACTGAGCCCACCTTTCAGACTGTCTCTCATTGTGACAGATCCGTCACAGTGCTCACTGCAGCAGAACCCGGTTCAAACCCCGGCACAGCCCGAACCCGGTTCAAACCCCGGCACAGCCCGAACCCGGTTCAAACCCCGGCACAGCCTGAACCCCACGGCACAGCCTGAACCCCACGGCACAGACCGAACCCGGTTCAAACCCCGGCACAGCCTGAACCCCACGGCACAGCCTGAACCCCACGGCACAGCCCGAACCCGGTTCAAACCCCGGCACAGCCCGAACCCGGTTCAAACCCCGGCACAGCCCGAACCCGGTTCTAATCCCGGCACAGCCCGAACCTGGTTCAAACCCCGGCACAGCCCGAACCAGGTTCAAACCCCGGCACAGCCCGAACCCGGTTCTAATCCCGGCACAGCCCGAACCCGGTTCAAACCCCGGCACAGCCCGAACCCGGTTCAAACCCCGGCACAGCCCGAACCCGGTTCTAATCCCGGCACAGCCCAAACCCGGTTCTAATCCCGGCACAGCCCGAACCCGGTTCTAATCCCGGCACAGCCCGAACCCGGTTCAAACCCCGGCACAGCCCGAACCCGGTTCAAACCCCGGCACAGCCCGAACCCGGTTCAAACCCCGGCACAGCCCGAACCCGGTTCAAACCCCGGCACAGCCCGAACCCGGTTCAAACCCCGGCACAGCCCGAACCCGGTTCAAACCCCGGCACAGCCCGAACCCCACGGCACAGCCCGAACCCCACAGCACAGCCCGAACCCGGTTCAAACCCTGGCACAGCCCGAACCCGGTTCTAATCCCGGCACAGCCCGAACCCGGTTCAAACCCCGGCACAGCCCGAACCCGGTTCAAACCCCGGCACAGCCCGAACCCGGTTCAAACCCCGGCACAGCCCGAACCCGGTACAAACCCCGGCACAGTCCGAACCCCACGGCACAGCCCAAACCCCACGGCACAGCCCGAACCCGGTTCAAACCCCGGCACAGCCCGAACCAGGTTCAAACCCCGGCACAGCCCGAACCCGGTTCAAACCCCGGCACAGCCCGAACCCGGTTCAAACCCCGGCACAGCCCGAACCCGGTTCAAACCCCGGCACAGCCCGAACCCGGTTCAAACCCCGGCACAGCCCGAACCCGGTTCAAACCCCGGCACAGCCCGAACCCGGTTCAAACCCCGGCACAGCCCGAACCCGGTTCAAACCCCGGCACAGCCCGAACCCGGTTCAAACCCCGGCACAGCCCGAACCCGGTTCAAACCCCGGCACAGCCCTGAACCCGTTCAAACCCCGGCACAGCCCTGAACCCGGTTCAAACCCCGGCACAGCCCGAACCCGGTTCAAACCCCGGCACAGCCCGAACCCGGTTCAAACCCCGGCACAGCCCGAACCCGGTTCAAACCCCGGCACAGCCCGAACCCGGTTCAAACCCCGGCACAGCCTGAACCCCACGGCACAGCCTGAAACCGGTTCAAATCCAGGCACAGCCCGAACCCGGTTCAAAACCCCGCACTCCCCGAATCCCCACACACACCGCCCGCACTCCCCCCTCCCTCTCCATCCCCCCTCTCCCTCACCCCTCCCCCCAAACCTCCCCCTGTCCCGGAGAACTCTCCGGATGGTCTATCTTCCCGCTCTGATTGATTCTTCCCCCTCTGTTCCAGATAACCAGCGCCTTCGACATGGAAGCTGTGACCTTTAAGAAGCTGGTCAAAGGTCACGCCTACTCCGTGACAGGGGTCAAAGAGGTCAGTGGTTGATCGGAGAGGGAAGGGAAAGTATCGGAATTGGGGCCGGGGGTGCTTCGTATCCTCAATAAACCTCCGTCCACAACAACTCCCTCATAATGTGTGTGTGTGGGACCCGTACCCCAGTGAGAGTCAGTGAGTGTGGGACCCGTACCCCAGTGAGAGTCAGTGTGTGTGGGACCCGTACCCCAGTGAGAGTCAGTGTGTGTGGGACTGTACCCCAGTGAGAGTCAGTGTGTGTGGGTTTGTACCCCAGTGAGATACAGTGTGTGTGTGACTATCCCAGTGAGAGTCAATGTGTGTGGGACTGTACCCCAGTGAGAGTCAGTGTGTGTGGGACTGTACCCCAGTGAGAGTCAGTGTGTGTGGGACTGTACCCCAGTGAGAGTCAGTGTGTGTGGGACCCGTACCCCAGTGAGAGTCAGTGTGTGTGGGACTGTACCCCAGTGAGAGTCAGTGTGTGTGGGACCCGTACCCCAGTGAGAGTCAGTGTGTGTGTGACTGTACCCCAGTGAGAGTCAGTGTGTGTGGGACCTGTACCCCAGTGAGAGTCAGTGTGTGTGAGACTGTACCCCAGTGAGAGTCAGTGTGTGTGGGACTGTACCCCAGTGAGAGTCATTGTTTGTGGGACTCGTACCACAGTGAGAGTCAGTGTGTGTAGGACTGTACCCCAGTGAGAGTCAGTGTGTGTGGGACTGTACCCCAGTGAGAGTCAGTGTGTGTGGGACATTAACCCCAGTGAGAGTCAGTGTGTGTGGGACTGTACCCCAGTGAGAGTCAGTGTGTGTGGGACTGTACCCCAGTGAGAGTCAATGTGTGTGGGACTGTACTCCAGTGAGAGTCACTGTGTGAAGGACCCGTAACCCAGTGAGAGAAATGTGTGTGGGACATGTACCCCAGTGAGAGTCAGTGTGTGGGGGACATGTACCCCAATGAGAGTCAGTGTGTGTGGGACATGTACCCCAGTGAGATTCAGTGTGTCTGGGACCCGTACCCCAGTGAGAGTCAGTGTGTGTGAGACTGTACCCCAGTGAGAGTCAGTGTGTGTGGGACTGTACCCCAGTGAGAGTCAGTGTGTGTGGGACCCGTACCCCAGTGAGAGTCAGTGTGTGTGGGACCCGTACCCCAGTGAGAGTCAGTGCGTCTGGGACCGTACCCCAGTGAGAGTCAGTGTGTGTGGGACTGTACCCCAGTGAGAGGCAGTGTGTGTGGGACTGTACCCCAGTGAGAGTCAGTGTGTGTGGGACTGTACCCCAGTGAGAGTCAGTGCGTCTGGGACCGTACCCCAGTGAGAGTCAGTGTGTGTGGGAACAGTACCCCAGTGAGAGTCAGTGTGTGTGTGCCCCGTACCCCAGTGAGAGTCAGTGTGTGTGGGACCCGTACCCCAGTGAGAGTCAGTGTGTGTGGGGCCCATACCCCAGTGAGAGTCAGTGTGTGTGGGACTGTACCCCAGTGAGAGTCAGTGTGTGTGGGACCCGTACCCCAGTGAGAGTCAGTGTGTGTGGGACTGTACCCAGTGAGAGTCAGTGTGTGTGGGACTGTACCCCAGTGAGAGTCACTGTGTGTGGGACCCGTACCCCAGTGAGAGTCAGTGCGTCTGGGACCGTACCCCAGTGAGAGTCAGTGTGTGTGGGAACAGTACCCCAGTGAGAGTCAGTGTGTGTGGGACTGTACCCCAGTGAGAGTCAGTGTGTGTGGGACCCGTACCCCAGTGAGAGTCAGTGCGTCTGGGACCGTACCCCAGTGAGAGTCAGTGTGTGTGGGACTGTACCCCAGTGAGAGTCAGTGTGTGTGGGACCTGTACCCCAGTGAGAGTCAGTGTGTGTGGGACCCGTACCCAGGTGAGAGTCAGTGTGTGTGGGACCTGTACCCCAGTGAGAGTCAGTGTGTGTGGGACCTGTACCCCAGTGAGAGTCAGTGTGTGTGGGACTGTACCCCAGTGAGAGTCAGTGTGTGTGGGACCCGTACCCCAGTGAGAGTCAGTGTGTGTGTGGGACCTGTACCCCAGTGAGAGTCAGTGTGTGTGGGACCCGTACCCCAGTGAGAGTCAGTGTGTGTGGGACCCGTACCCCAGTGAGAGTCAGTGTGTGTGGGACCCGTACCCCAGTGAGAGTCAGTGTGTGTGGGACTGTACCCCAGTGAGAGTCAGTGTGTGTGGGACTGTACCCCAGTGAGAGTCAGTGTGTGTGTGGGACCCGTACCCCAGTGAGAGTCAGTGTGTGTGGGACTGTACCCCAGTGAGAGTCAGTGTGTGTGGGACTGTACCCCAGTGAGAGTCAGTGTGTGTGGGACCTGTACCCCAGTGAGAGTCAGTGTGTGTGGGACCCGTACCCCAGTGAGAGTCAGTGTGTGTGTGGGACCTGTACCCCAGTGAGAGTCAGTGTGTGTGGGACTGTACCCAGTGAGAGTCAGTGTGTGTGGGACCCGTACCCCAGTGAGAGTCAGTGTGTGTGGTACCCGTACCCCAGTGAGAGTCAGTGTGTGTGGAGCTGTACCCCAGTGAGAGTCAGTGTGTGTGGGACCCGTACCCCAGTGAGAGTCAGTGTGTGTGGGACTGTACCCCAGTGAGAGTCAGTGTGTGTGGGACCCGTACCGCAGTGAGAGTCAGTGTGTGTGGGACCTGTACCCCAGTGAGAGTCAGTGTGTGTGGGACTGTACCCCAGTGAGAGTCAGTGTGTGTGGGACCCGCACTCCAGTGAGAGTCAGTGTGTGTGGGACCCGTACCCCAGTGAGAGTCAGTGTGTGTGGGACCTGTACCCAGTGAGAGTCAGTGTGTGTGGGACTGTACCCCAGTGAGAGTCAGTGTGTGTGGGACCCGTACCCCAGTGAGAGTCAGTGTGTGTGGGACTGTACCCCAGTGAGAGTCAGTGTGTGTGGGACCCGTACCCCAGTGAGAGTCAGTGTGTGTGAGACTGTACCCCAGTGAGAGTCAGTGTGTGTGGGACTGTACCCCAGTGAGAGTCAGTGTGTGGGGGACTGTACCCAGTGAGAGTCAGTGTGTGTGGGACTGTACCCCAGTGAGAGTCAGTGTGTGCGGGACCCGCACCCCAGTGAGAGTCAGTGTGTGTGGGACCCGTACCCCAGTGATAGTCAGTGTGTGTGGGACTGTACCCATGTGAGAGTCAGTGTGTGTGGGACTGTACCCCAGTGAGAGTCAGTGTGTGTGGGATCCGTACCCCAGTGAGAGTCAGTGTGTGTGGGACTGTACCCCAGTGAGAGTCAGTGTGTGTGGGACTGTACCCCAGTGAGAGTCAGTGCGTCTGGGACCGTACCCCAGTGAGAGTCAGTGTGTGTGGGAACAGTACCCCAGTGAGAGTCAGTGTGTGTGTGCCCCGTACCCCAGTGAGAGTCAGTGTGTGTGGGACCCGTACCCCAGTGAGAGTCAGTGTGTGTGGGGCGCATACCCCAGTGAGAGTCAGTGTGTGTGGGACTGTACCCCAGTGAGAGTCAGTGTGTGTGGGACCCGTACCCCAGTGAGAGTCAGTGTGTGTGGGACTGTACCCAGTGAGAGTCAGTGTGTGTGGGACTGTACACCAGTGAGAGTCAGTGTGTGTGTGACCCGTACCCCAGTGAGAGTCAGTGTGTCTGGGACCCGTACCCCAGTGAGAGTCAGTGTGTGTGGGACAGTACCCCAGTGAGAGTCAGTGTGTGTGGGACCTGTACCCCAGTGAGAGTCAGTGTGTGTGGGACCCGTACCCCAGTGAGAGTCAGTGTGTGTGGGACCCGTACCCCAGTGAGAGTCAGTGTGTGTGGGACAGTACCCCAGTGAGAGTCAGTGTGTGTGGGACTGTACCCCAGTGAGAGTCAGTGTGTGTGGGACCCGTACCCCAGTGAGTGTCAGTGTGTGTGGGACTGTACCCCAGTGAGAGTCAGTGTGTGTGGGACAGTACCCCAGTGAGAGTCAGTGTGTGTGGGACTGTACCCCAGTGAGAGTCAGTGTGTGTGGGACCAGTACCCCAGTGAGAGTCAGTGTGTGTGGGACTGTACCCCAGTGAGAGTCAGTGTGTGTGGGACCCGTACCCCAGTGAGAGTCAGTGTGTGTGTGACTGTACCCCAGTGAGAGTCAGTGTGTGTGGGACCCGTACCCCAGTGAGAGTCAGTGTGTGTGGGACCCGTACCCCAGTGAGAGTCAGTGTGTGTGGGACCCGTACCCCAGTGAGAGTCAGTGTGTGTGGGACCGTACCCCAGTGAGAGTCAGTGTATGTGGGACTGTACCCCAGTGAGAGTCAGTGTGTGTGGGACCCGTACCCCAGTGAGAGTCAGTGTGTGTGAGACTGTACCCCAGTGAGAGTCAGTGTGTGTGGGACCTGTACCCCAGTGAGAGTCAGTGTGTGTGGGACCTGTACCCCAGTGAGAGTCAGTGTGTGTGAGACTGTACCCCAGTGAGAGTCAGTGTGTGTGGGACCCATACCCCAGTGAGAGTCAGTGTGTGTGGGACCCGTACCCCAGTGAGAGTCAGTGTGTGTGTGACTGTACCCCAGTGAGAGTCAGTGTGTGTGGGACCCGTACCCCAGTGAGAGTCAGTGTGTGTGGGACTGTACCCCAGTGAGAGTCAGTGTGTGTGGGACCCGTACCGCAGTGAGAGTCAGTGTGTGTGGGACCTGTACCCCAGTGAGAGTCAGTGTGTGTGGGACCCGTACCCCAGTGAGAGTCAGTGTGTGTGGGACCCGTACCCCAGTGAGAGTCAGTGTGTGTGGGACCCGTACCCCAGTGAGAGTCAGTGTGTGTGGGACCCGTACCCCAGTGAGAGTCAGTGTGTGTGGGACTGTACCCCAGTGAGAGTCAGTGTGTGTGGGACCCGTACCCCAGTGAGAGTCAGTGTGTGTGGGACTGTACCCCAGTGAGAGTCAGTGTGTGTGGTACCCATACCCCAGTGAGAGTCAGTGTGTGTGGGACTGTACCCCAGTGAGAGTCAGTGTGTGTGGGACCTTTACCCCAGTGAGAGTCAGTGTGTGTGGGACTGTACCCAGTGAGAGTCAGTGTGTGTGGGACTGTACCCCAGTGAGAGTCAGTGTGTGCGGGACCCGCACCCCAGTGAGAGTCAGTGTGTGTGGGACCCGTACCCCAGTGATAGTCAGTGTGTGTGGGACTGTACCCATGTGAGAGTCAGTGTGTGTGGGACTGTACCCCAGTGAGAGTCAGTGTGTGTGGATCCGTACCCCAGTGAGAGTCAGTGCGTGTGAGACTGTACCCCAGTGAGAGTCAGTGTGTGTGGGACCTGTACCCCAGTGAGAGTCAGTGTGTGTGGGACCCGTACCCCAGTGAGAGTCAGTGTGTGTGAGACTGTACCCCAGTGAGAGTCAGTGTGTGTGGGACTGTACCCAGTGAGAGTCAGTGTGTGTGGGACACGTACCCCAGTGAGAGTCAGTGTGTGTGAGACTGTACCCCAGTGAGAGTCAGTGTGTGTGAGACTGTACCCAAGTGAGAGTCAGTGTGTGTGGGACCCGTACCCCAGTGAGAGTCAGTGTGTGGGGGACTGTACCCAAGTGAGAGTCAGTGTGTGTGGGACTGTACCCCAGTGAGAGTCAGTGTGTGTGAGACAGTACCCCAGTGAGAGTCAGTGTGTGTGGGACCCATACCCCAGTGAGAGTCAGTGTGTGTGGGACCCGTACCCCAGTGAGAGTCAGTGTGTGTGGGACCCGTACCCCAGTGAGAGTCAGTGTGTGTGGGACTGTACCCCAGTGAGAGTCAGTGTGTGTGGGACCCGTACCCCAGTGAGAGTCAGTGTGTGTGGGACTGTACCCCAGTGAGAGTCAGTGTGTGTGGGACCCGTACCCAGTGAGAGTCAGTGTGTGTGGGACTGTACCCCAGTGAGAGTCAGTGTGTGCGGGACCCGCACCCCAGTGAGAGTCAGTGTGTGTGGGACCCGTACCCCAGTGACAGTCAGTGTGTGTGGGACTGTACCCATGTGAGAGTCAGTGTGTGTGGGACCCGTACCCCAGTGAGAGTCAGTGTGTGTGGGACCCGTACCCCAGTGAGAGTCAGTGTGTGTGGGACCCGTACCCCAGTGAGAGTCAGTGTGTGTGTGACCTGTACCCCAGTGAGAGTCAGTGTGTGTGGGACCCGTACCCCAGTGAGAGTCAGTGTGTGTGTGACTGTACCCCAGTGAGAGTCAGTGTGTGTGGGACCCGTACCCCAGTGAGAGTCAGTGTGTGTGGGACCCGTACCCCAGTGAGAGTCAGTGTGTGTGGGACCCGTACCCCAGTGAGAGTCAGTGTGTGTGGGACCTGTACCCCAGTGCGAGTCAGTGTGTGTGGGATCCGTTACCCCAGTGAGAGTCAGTGTGTGGGACTGTACCCCAGTGAGAGTCAGTGTATGTGGGACTGTACCCCAGTGAGAGTCAGTGTGTGTGGGACCCGTACCCCAGTGAGAGTCAGTGTGTGTGAGACTGTACCCCAGTGAGAGTCAGTGTGTGGGGGACTGTACCCAAGTGAGAGTCAGTGTGTGTGGGACTGTACCCCAGTGAGAGTCAGTGTGTGTGGGACCCGTACCCCAGTGAGAGTCAGTGTGTGTGGGACCCGTACCCCAGTGAGAGTCAGTGTGTGTGGGACCCGTACCCCAGTGAGAGTCAGTGTGTGTGGGACCCGTACCCCAGTGAGAGTCAGTGTGTGTGGGACCCGTACCCCAGTGAGAGTCAGTGTGTGTGGGACTGTACCCCAGTGAGAGTCAGTGTGTGTGGGACAGTACCCCAGTGAGAGTCAGTGTGTGTGGGACCTGTACCCCAGTGAGAGTCAGTGTGTGTGGGACTGTACCCCAGTGAGAGTCAGTGTGTGTGGGACCTGTACCCCAGTGAGAGTCAGTGTGTGTGGGACTCGTACCCCAGTGAGAGTCAGTGTGTGTGGGACCCGTACCCCAGTGAGAGTCAGTGTGTGTGGGACCTGTACCCCAGTGAGTGTCAGTGTGTGTGGGACTGTACCCCAGTGAGAGTCAGTGTGTGTGGGACCCGTACCCCAGTGAGAGTCAGTGTGTGTGTGACTGTACCCCAGTGAGAGTCAGTGTGTGTGGGACCCTGTACCCCAGTGAGAGTCAGTGTGTGTGGACCCGTACCCAGTGAGAGTCAGTGTGTGTGGACCCGTACCCCAGTGAGAGTCAGTGTGTGTGGGACTGTACCCAGTGAGAGTCAGTGTGTGTGGGACTGTACCCCAGTGAGAGTCAGTGTGTGTGGGACCCGTACCCCAGTGAGAGTCAGTGTGTGTGGAACTGTACCCCAGTGAGAGTCAGTGTGTGTGGGACTGTACCCCAGTGAGAGTCAGTGTGTGTGGGACCCGTACCCCAGTGAGAGTCAATGTGTGTGGGACCCGTACCCCAGTGAGAGTCAATGTGTGTGGGACCCGTACCCCAGTGAGAGTCAGTGTGTGTGGGACTGTACCCCAGTGAGAGTCAGTGTGTGGGGGACTGTACCCAGTGAGAGTCAGTGTGTGTGGGACTGTACCCCAGTGAGAGTCAGTGTGTGCGGACCCGCACCCCAGTGAGAGTCAGTGTGTGTGGGACCCGTACCCCAGTGATAGTCAGTGTGTGTGGGACTGTACCCAGTGAGAGTCAGTGTGTGTGGGACCAGTACCCCAGTGAGAGTCAGTGTGTGTGGGACCCGTACCCCAGTGAGAGTCAGTGTGTGTGGGACCCGTACCCCAGTGAGAGTCAGTGTGTGTGTGACTGTACCCCAGTGAGAGTCAGTGTGTGTGGGACCCGTACCCCAGTGAGAGTCAGTGTGTGTGTGACTGTACCCAGTGAGAGTCAGTGTGTGTGGGACCCGTACCCCAGTGAGAGTCAATGTGTGTGGGACCCGTACCCCAGTGAGAGTCAGTGTGTGTGGACCCGTACCCCAGTGAGAGTCAGTGTGTGTGGGACCTGTACCCCAGTGCGAGTCAGTGTGTGTGGGATCCGTACCCCAGTGAGAGTCAGTGTGTGTGGGACTGTACCCCAGTGAGAGTCAGTGTATGTGGGACTGTACCCCAGTGAGAGTCAGTGTGTGTGGGACCCGTACCCCAGTGAGAGTCAGTGTGTGTGGGACTGTACCCCAGTGAGAGTCAGTGTGTGTGGGAACAGTACCCAAGTGAGAGTCAGTGTGTGTGGGACTGTACCCCAGTGAGAGTCAGTGTGTGTGGGACCCGTACCCCAGTGAGAGTCAGTGTGTGTGGGACCCGTACCCCAGTGAGAGTCAGTGTGCGTGGGACCCGTACCCCAGTGAGAGTCAGTGTGTGTGGGACTGTACCCCAGTGAGAGTCAGTGTGTGTGGGACCCGTACCCCAGTGAGAGTCAGTGTGTGTGGGACCCGTACCCCAGTGAGAGTCAGTGTGTGTGGGACTGTACCCCAGTGAGAGTCAGTGTGTGTGGGACTGTACCCCAGTGAGAGTCAGTGTGTGTGGGACTGTACCCCAGTGAGAGTCAGTGTGTGTGGGACCCATACCCCAGTGAGAGTCAGTGTGTGTGGGACTGTACCCCAGTGAGAGTCAGTGTGTGTGGGACTGTACCCCAGTGAGAGTCAGTGTGTGTGGGACCCGTACCCCAGTGAGAGTCAGTGTGTGTGGGACTGTACCCCAGTGAGAGTCAGTGTGTGTGGGACCCGTACCCCAGTGAGAGTCAGTGTGTGTGGGACCCGTACCCCAGTGAGAGTCAGTGTGTGTGGGACTGTACCCCAGTGAGAGTCAGTGTGTGTGGGACCCGTACCCCAGTGAGAGTCAGTGTGTGTGGGACCCGTACCCCAGTGAGAGTCAGTGTGTGTGGGACCCGTACCCCAGTGAGAGTCAGTGTGTGTGGGACTGTACCCCAGTGAGAGTCAGTGTGTGTGGGACTGTACCCCAGTGAGAGTCAGTGTGTGTGGGACTGTACCCCAGTGAGAGTCAGTGTGTGTGGGACCCGTACCCCAGTGAGAGTCAGTGTGTGTGGGACTGTACCCCAGTGAGAGTCAGTGTGTGTGGGACCCGTACCCCAGTGAGAGTCAGTGTGTGTGGGACCCGTACCCCAGTGAGAGTCAGTGTGTGTGGGACCCGTACCCCAGTGAGAGTCAGTGTGTGTGGGACCCGTACCCCAGTGAGAGTCAGTGTGTGTGGGACCCGTACCCCAGTGAGAGTCAGTGTGTGTGGGACTGTACCCCAGTGAGAGTCAGTGTGTGTGGGACTGTACCCCAGTGAGAGTCAGTGTGTGTGGGACTGTACCCCAGTGAGAGTCAGTGTGTGTGGGACCCGTACCCCAGTGAGAGTCAGTGTGTGTGGGACCCGTACCCCAGTGAGAGTCAGTGTGTGTGGGACTGTACCCAGTGAGAGTCAGTGTGTGTGGGACCCGTACCCCAGTGAGAGTCAGTGTGTGTGGGACTGTACCCCAGTGAGAGTCAGTGTGTGTGGGACTGTACCCCAGTGAGAGTCAGTGTGTGTGGGACCCGTACCCCAGTGAGAGTCAGTGTGTGTGGGACTGTACCCCAGTGAGAGTCAGTGTGTGTGGGACTGTACCCCAGTGAGAGTCAGTGTGTGTGGGACTGTACCCCAGTGAGAGTCAGTGTGTGTGGGACCCGTACCCCAGTGAGAGTCAGTGTGTGTGGGACCCGTACCCCAGTGAGAGTCAGTGTGTGTGGGACCCGTACCCCAGTGAGAGTCAGTGTGTGTGGGACCCGTACCCCAGTGAGAGTCAGTGTGTGTGGGACTGTACCCCAGTGAGAGTCAGTGTGTGTGGGACTGTACCCCAGTGAGAGTCAGTGTGTGTGGGACCCGTACCCCAGTGAGAGTCAGTGTGTGTGGGACCCGTACCCCAGTGAGAGTCAGTGTGTGTGGGACTTTACCCCAGTGAGAGTCAGTTTGTGTGGGACCCGTACCCCAGTGAGAGTCAGTGTGTGTGGGACCCGTACCCCAGTGAGAGTCAGTGTGTGTGGGACCCGTACCCCAGTGAGAGTCAGTGTGTGTGGGATATGTACCCCAGTGAGAGTCAGTGTGTGTGGGACTGTACCCCAGTGAGAGTCAGTGTGTGTGGGACTGTACCCCAGTGAGAGTCAGTGTGTGTGGGACTGTACCCCAGTGAGAGTCAGTGTGTGTGGGACCCGTACCCCAGTGAGAGTCAGTGTGTGTGGGACCCGTACCCCAGTGAGAGTCAGTGTGTGTGGGACTGTACCCCAGTGAGAGTCAGTGTGTGTGGGACCCGTACCCCAGTGAGAGTCAGTGTGTGTGGGACTGTACCCCAGTGAGAGTCAGTGTGTGTGGGACTGTACCCCAGTGAGAGTCAGTGTGTGTGGGACCCGTACCCCAGTGAGAGTCAGTGTGTGTGGGACTGTACCCCAGTGAGAGTCAGTGTGTGTGGGACTGTACCCCAGTGAGAGTCAGTGTGTGTGGGACTGTACCCCAGTGAGAGTCAGTGTGTGTGGGACTGTACCCCAGTGAGAGTCAGTGTGTGTGGGACTGTACCCCAGTGAGAGTCAGTGTGTGTGGGACCCGTACCCCAGTGAGAGTCAGTGTGTGTGGGACCCGTACCCCAGTGAGAGTCAGTGTGTGTGGGACTGTACCCCAGTGAGAGTCAGTGTGTGTGGGACTGTACCCCAGTGAGAGTCAGTGTGTGTGGGACCCGTACCCCAGTGAGAGTCAGTGTGTGTGGGACCCGTACCCCAGTGAGAGTCAGTGTGTGTGGGACTGTACCCCAGTGAGAGTCAGTGTGTGTGGGACCCGTACCCCAGTGAGAGTCAGTGTGTGTGGGACTGTACCCCAGTGAGAGTCAGTGTGTGTGGGACCCGTACCCCAGTGAGAGTCAGTGTGTGTGGGACTGTACCCCAGTGAGAGTCAGTGTGTGTGGGACCCGTACCCCAGTGAGAGTCAGTGTGTGTGGGACTGTACCCCAGTGAGAGTCAGTGTGTGTGGGACTGTACCCCAGTGAGAGTCAGTGTGTGTGGGACTGTACCCCAGTGAGAGTCAGTGTGTGTGGGACTGTACACCAGTGAGAGTCAGTGTGTGTGGGACTGTACCCCAGTGAGAGTCAGTGTGTGTGGGACCCGTACCCCAGTGAGGGTCAGTGTGTGTGGGACCCGTACCCCAGTGAGAGTCAGTGTGTGTGGGACTGTACCCCAGTGAGAGTCAGTGTGTGTGGGACCAGTACCCCAGTGAGAGTCAGTGTGTGTGGGACCCGTACCCCAGTGAGAGTCAGTGTGTGTGTGGGACCCGTACCCCAGTGAGAGTCAGTGTGTGTGGGACTGTACCCCAGTGAGAGTCAGTGTGTGTGGGACTGTACCCCAGTGAGAGTCAGTGTGTGTGGGACCCGTACCCCAGTGAGAGTCAGTGTGTGTGACCCGTACCCCAGTGAGAGTCAGTGTGTGTGGGACTGTACCCCAGTGAGAGTCAGTGTGTGTGGGACCCGTACCCCAGTGAGAGTCAGTGTGTGTGGGACTGTACCCCAGTGAGAGTCAGTGTGTGTGGGACCCGTACCCCAGTGAGAGTCAGTGTGTGTGGGACCCGTACCCCAGTGAGAGTCAGTGTGTGTGGGACCCGTACCCCAGTGAGAGTCAGTGTGTGTGGGACTGTACCCCAGTGAGAGTCAGTGTGTGTGGGACCCGTACCCCAGTGAGAGTCAGTGTGTGTGGGACTGTACCCCAGTGAGAGTCAGTGTGTGTGGGACCCGTACCCCAGTGAGAGTCAGTGTGTGTGGGACCCGTACCCCAGTGAGAGTCAGTGTGTGTGGGACTGTACCCCAGTGAGAGTCAGTGTGTGTGGGACTGTACCCCAGTGAGAGTCAGTGTGTGTGGGACTGTACCCCAGTGAGAGTCAGTGTGTGTGGGACTGTACCCCAGTGAGAGTCAGTGTGTGTGGGACTGTACCCCAGTGAGAGTCAGTGTGTGTGGGACTGTACCCCAGTGAGAGTCAGTGTGTGTGGGACTGTACCCCAGTGAGAGTCAGTGTGTGTGGGACTGTACCCCAGTGAGAGTCAGTGTGTGTGGGACCCGTACCCCAGTGAGAGTCAGTGTGTGTGGGACCCGTACCCCAGTGAGAGTCAGTGTGTGTGGGACTGTACCCCAGTGAGAGTCAGTGTGTGTGGGACCCGTACCCCAGTGAGAGTCAGTGTGTGTGGGACCCGTACCCCAGTGAGAGTCAGTGTGTGTGGGACCCGTACCCCAGTGAGAGTCAGTGTGTGTGGGACTGTACCCCAGTGAGAGTCAGTGTGTGTGGGACTGTACCCCAGTGAGAGTCAGTGTGTGTGGGACTGTACCCCAGTGAGAGTCAGTGTGTGTGGGACTGTACCCCAGTGAGAGTCAGTGTGTGTGGGACCCGTACCCCAGTGAGAGTCAGTGTGTGTGGGACTGTACCCCAGTGAGAGTCAGTGTGTGTGGGACCCGTACCCCAGTGAGAGTCAGTGTGTGTGGGACTGTACCCCAGTGAGAGTCAGTGTGTGTGGGACTGTACCCCAGTGAGAGTCAGTGTGTGTGGGACCCGTACCCCAGTGAGAGTCAGTGTGTGTGGGACCCGTACCCCAGTGAGAGTCAGTGTGTGTGGGACCCGTACCCCAGTGAGAGTCAGTGTGTGTGGGACCGTACCCCAATGAGAGTCAGTGTGTGTGGGACCCGTACCCCAGTGAGAGTCAGTGTGTGTGGGACTGTACCCCAGTGAGAGTCAGTGTGTGTGGGACTGTACCCCAGTGAGAGTCAGTGTGTGTGGGACTGTACCCCAGTGAGAGTCAGTGTGTGTGGGACCCGTACCGCAGTGAGAGTCAGTGTGTGTGGGACTGTACCCCAGTGAGAGTCAGTGTGTGTGGGACCCGTACCCCAGTGAGAGTCAGTGTGTGTGGGACCCGTACCCCAGTGAGAGTCAGTGTGTGTGGGACTGTACCCCAGTGAGAGTCAGTGTGTGTGGGACCCGTACCCCAGTGAGAGTCAGTGTGTGTGGGACTGTACCCCAGTGAGAGTCAGTGTGTGTGGGACCCGTACCCCAGTGAGAGTCAGTGTGTGTGGGACCCGTACCCCAGTGAGAGTCAGTGTGTGTGGGACCCGTACCCCAGTGAGAGTCAGTGTGTGTGGGACCCGTACCCCAGTGAGAGTCAGTGTGTGTGGGACTGTACCCCAGTGAGAGTCAGTGTGTGTGGGACTGTACCCCAGTGAGAGTCAGTGTGTGTGGGACCGTACCCCAGTGAGAGTCAGTGTGTGTGGGACCCGTACCCCAGTGAGAGTCAGTGTGTGTGGGACCCGTACCCCAGTGAGAGTCAGTGTGTGTGGGACTGTACCCCAGTGAGAGTCAGTGTGTGTGGGACTGTACCCCAGTGAGAGTCAGTGTGTGTGGGACCCGTACCCCAGTGAGAGTCAGTGTGTGTGGGACCCGTACCCCAGTGAGAGTCAGTGTGTGTGCGACTGTACCACAGTGAGAGTCAGTGTGTGTGGGACCCGTACCCCAGTGAGAGTCAGTGTGTGTGGGACCCGTACCCCAGTGAGAGTCAGTGTGTGTGGGACCCGTACCCCAGTGAGAGTCAGTGTGTGTGGGACCCGTACCCCAGTGAGAGTCAGTGTGTG
The DNA here is from genome assembly GCF_017639515.1 of Carcharodon carcharias. Lineage (NCBI taxonomy): Eukaryota > Metazoa > Chordata > Chondrichthyes > Lamniformes > Lamnidae > Carcharodon > Carcharodon carcharias. Next base: position 1,098,091 of record NC_054471.1, on the reverse strand, counting down.
TGGGACTGTACCCCAGTGAGAGTCAGTGTGTGTGGGACTGTACCCCAGTGAGAGTCAGTGTGTGTGGGACCCGTACCCCAGTGAGAGTCAGTGTGTGTGGGACTGTACCCCAGTGAGAGTCAGTGTGTGTGGCACTGTACCCCAGTGAGAGTCAGTGTGTGTGGGACTGTACCCCAGTGAGAGTCAGTGTGTGTGGGACTGTACCCCAGTGAGAGTCAGTGTGTGTGGGACCTGTACCCCAGTGAGAGTCAGTGTGTGTGGGACCGTACCCCAGTGAGAGTCAGTGTGTGTTGGACTTTACCCCAATGAGAGTCTGTGTGTGTGGGACCCGTACCCTAGTGAGATTCAGTGTGTGTTGGACTTTACCCCAATGAGAGTCAGTGTGTGTGGGACCCGTACCCTAGTGAGAGTCAGTGTGTGTGGGACCCGTACCCCAGTGAGAGTCAGTGGGTGTGGGACCCGTACCCCAGTGAGAGTCAGTGTGTGTGGGACTGTACCCCAGTGACAGTCAGTGTGTGTGGGACTGTACCCCAGTGAGAGTCAGTGTGTGTGGCACCCGTACCCCAGTGAGAGTCAGTGTGTGTGGGACCCGTACCCCAGTGAGAGTCAGTGTGTGTGGGACCCGTACCCCAGTGAGAGTCAGTGTGTGTGGGACCCGTACCCCAGTGCGATTAAGTGTGTGTGGGACCTGTACCCCAGTGAGAATCAGTGTGTGTGGGACTGTACCAAAGTGAGAGTCAGTGTGTGTGGGACTGTACACCAGTGAGAGTCAGTGTGTGTGGGACCCGTACCCCAGTGAGAGTCAGTGTGTGTGGGACCCGTACCCCAGTGAGAGTCAGTGTGTGTGGGACCCGTACCCCAGTGAGAGTCAGTGTGTGTGGGACCCGTACCCCAGTGAGAGTCAGTGTGTGTGGGACCCGTACCCCAGTGAGAGTCAGTGTGTGTGGGACTGTACCCCAGTGAGAGTCAGTGTGTGTGGGACCCGTACCCCAGTGAGAGTCAGTGTGTGTGGGACTGTACCCCAGTGAGAGTCAGTGTGTGTGGGACTGTACCCCAGTGAGAGTCAGTGTGTGTGGGACCCGTACCCCAGTGAGAGTCAGTGTGTGTGGGACCCGTACCCCAGTGAGAGTCAGTGTGTGTGGGACTGTACCCCAGTGAGAGTCAGTGTGTGTGGGACTGTACCCCAGTGAGAGTCAGTGTGTGTGGGACTGTACCCCAGTGAGAGTCAGTGTGTGTGGGACTGTACCCCAGTGAGAGTCAGTGTGTGTGGGACTGTACCCCAGTGAGAGTCAGTGTGTGTGGGACCCGTACCCCAGTGAGAGTCAGTGTGTGTGGGACCCGTACCCCAGTGAGAGTCAGTGTGTGTGGGACTGTACCCCAGTGAGAGTCAGTGTGTGTGGGACTGTACCCCAGTGAGAGTCAGTGTGTGTGGGACTGTACCCCAGTGAGAGTCAGTGTGTGTGGGACCCGTACCCCAGTGAGAGTCAGTGTGTGTGGGACCCGTACCCCAGTGAGAGTCAGTGTGTGTGGGACTGTACCCCAGTGAGAGTCAGTGTGTGTGGGACCCGTACCCCAGTGAGAGTCAGTGTGTGTGGGACTGTACCCCAGTGAGAGTCAGTGTGTGTGGGACCCGTACCCCAGTGAGAGTCAGTGTGTGTGGGACCCGTACCCCAGTGAGAGTCAGTGTGTGTGGGACTGTACCCCAGTGAGAGTCAGTGTGTGTGGGACTGTACCCCAGTGAGAGTCAGTGTGTGTGGGACTGTACCCCAGTGAGAGTCAGTGTGTGTGGGACTGTACCCCAGTGAGAGTCAGTGTGTGTGGGACTGTACCCCACTGAGAGTCAGTGTGTGTGGGACTGTACCCCAGTGAGAGTCAGTGTGTGTGGGACCCGTACCCCAGTGAGAGTCAGTGTGTGTGGGACCCGTACCCCAGTGAGAGTCAGTGTGTGTGGTACTGTACCCCAGTGAGAGTCAGTGTGTGTGGGACCCGTACCCCAGTGAGAGTCAGTGTGTGTGGGACCCGTACCCCAGTGAGAGTCGGAGTGTGTGGGACCCGTACCCCAGTGAGAGTCAGTGTGTGTGGGACTGTACCCCAGTGAGAGTCAGTGTGTGTGGGACTGTACCCCAGTGAGAGTCAGTGTGTGTGGGACTGTACCCCAGTGAGAGTCAGTGTGTGTGGGACTGTACCCCAGTGAGAGTCAGTGTGTGTGGGACTGTACCCCAGTGAGAGTCAGTGTGTGTGGGACCCGTACCCCAGTGAGAGTCAGTGTGTGTGGGACCCGTACCTCAGTGAGAGTCAGTGTGTGTGGGACCCGTACCCCAGTGAGAGTCAGTGTGTGTGGGACTGTACCCCAGTGAGAGTCAGTGTGTGTGGGACCCGTACCCCAGTGAGAGTCAGTGTGTGTGGGACCCGTACCCCAGTGAGAGTCAGTGTGTGTGGGACTGTACCCCAGTGAGAGTCAGTGTGTGCGGGACCCGTACGCCAGTGAGAGTCAGTGTGTGTGGGACCTGTACCCCAGTGAGAGTCAGCGTGTGTGGGACCCGTACCCCAGTGAGAGTCAGTGTGTGTGGGACTACCCCAGTGAGAGTCAGTGTGTGTGGGACTGTACCCCAGTGAGAGTCAGTGTGTGTGGGACTGTACCCCAGTGAGAGTCAGTGTGTGTGGGACCCATACTCCAGTGAGAGTCAGTGTGTGTGGGACTGTACCCCAGTGAGAGTCAGTGTGTCTGGGACCCGTACCCCAGTGAGAGTCAGTGTGTGTGGGACTGTACCCCAGTGAGAGTCAGTGTGTGTGGGACTGTACCCCAGTGAGAGTCAGTGTGTGTGGGACCGTACCCCAGTGAGAGTCAGTGTGTGTGGGACTGTACCCCAGTGAGAGTCAGTGTGTGTGGGACTGTAACCCAGTGAGAGTCAGTGTGTGTGGGACCCGTACCCCAGTGAGAGTCAGTGTGTGTGGGACCCGTACCCCAGTGAGAGTCAGTGTGTGTGGGACCCGTACCCCAGTGAGAGTCAGTGTGTGTGGGACTGTACCCCAGTGAGAGTCAGTGTGTGTGGGACCCGTACCCCAGTGAGAGTCAGTGTGTGTGGGACTGTACCCCAGTGAGAGTCAGTGTGTGTGGGACCCGTACCCCAGTGAGAGTCAGTGTGTGTGGGACCCGTACCCCAGTGAGAGTCAGTGTGTGTGGGACCCGTACCCCAGTGAGAGTCAGTGTGTGTGGGACCCGTACCCCAGTGAGAGTCAGTGTGTGTGGGACCCGTACCCCAGTGAGAGTCAGTGTGTGTGGAACTGTACCCCAGTGAGAGTCAGTGTGTGTGGGACTGTACCCCAGTGAGAGTCAGTGTGTGTGGGACTGTACCCCAGTGAGAGTCAGTGTGTGTGTGACTGTACCCCAGTGAGAGTCAGTGTGTGTGGGACCCGTACCCCAGTGAGAGTCAGTGTGTGTGGGACCCGTACCCCAGTGAGAGTCAGTGTGTGTGGGACCCGTACCCCAGTGAGAGTCAGTGTGTGTGGGACCCGTACCCCAGTGAGAGTCAGTGTGTGTGGGACCGTACCCCAGTGAGAGTCAGTGTGTGTGGGACTGTACCCCAGTGAGAGTCAGTGTGTGTGGGACTGTACCCCAGTGAGAGTCAGTGTGTGTGGGACCCGTACCCCAGTGAGAGTCAGTGTGTGTGGGACCCGTACCCCAGTGAGAGTCAGTGTGTGTGGGACTGTACCCCAGTGAGAGTCAGTGTGTGTGGGACCCGTACCCCAGTGAGAGTCAGTGTGTGTGGGACTGTACCCCAGTGAGAGTCAGTGTGTGTGGGACCCGTACCCCAGTGAGAGTCAGTGTGTGTGGGACCCGTACCCCAGTGAGAGTCAGTGTGTGTGGGACCCGTACCCCAGTGAGAGTCAGTGTGTGTGGGACTGTACCCCAGTGAGAGTCAGTGTGTGTGGGACTGTACCCCAGTGAGAGTCAGTGTGTGTGGGACTGTACCCCAGTGAGAGTCAGTGTGTGTGGGACCCGTACCCCAGTGAGAGTCAGTGTGTGTGGGACCCGTACCCCAGTGAGAGTCAGTGTGTGTGGGACTGTACCCCAGTGAGAGTCAGTGTGTGTGGGACCCGTACCCCAGTGAGAGTCAGTGTGTGTGGGACTGTACCCCAGTGAGAGTCAGTGTGTGTGGGACCCGTACCCCAGTGAGAGTCAGTGTGTGTGGGACCCGTACCCCAGTGAGAGTCAGTGTGTGTGGGACCCGTACCCCAGTGAGAGTCAGTGTGTGTGGGACTGTACCCCAGTGAGAGTCAGTGTGTGTGGGACCCGTACCCCAGTGAGAGTCAGTGTGTGTGGGACCCGTACCCCAGTGAGAGTCAGTGTGTGTGGGACCCGTACCCCAGTGAGAGTCAGTGTGTGTGGGACCCGTACCCCAGTGAGAGTCAGTGTGTGTGGGACTGTACCCCAGTGAGAGTCAGTGTGTGTGGGACTGTACCCCAGTGAGAGTCAGTGTGTGTGGGACCCGTACCCCAGTGAGAGTCAGTGTGTGTGGGACTGTACCCCAGTGAGAGTCAGTGTGTGTGGGACTGTACCCCAGTGAGAGTCAGTGTGTGTGGGACTGTACCCCAGTGAGAGTCAGTGTGTGTGGGACTGTACCCCAGTGAGAGTCAGTGTGTGTGGGACTGTACCCCAGTGAGAGTCAGTGTGTGTGGGACTGTACCCCAGTGAGAGTCAGTGTGTGTGGGACTGTACCCCAGTGAGAGTCAGTGTGTGTGGGACTGTACCCCAGTGAGAGTCAGTGTGTGTGGGACCCGTACCCCAGTGAGAGTCAGTGTGTGTGGGACTGTACCCCAGTGAGAGTCAGTGTGTGTGGGACCCGTACCCCAGTGAGAGTCAGTGTGTGTGGGACCCGTACCCCAGTGAGAGTCAGTGTGTGTGGGACTGTACCCCAGTGAGAGTCAGTGTGTGTGGGACTGTACCCCAGTGAGAGTCAGTGTGTGTGGGACCCGTACCCCAGTGAGAGTCAGTGTGTGTGGGACCCGTACCCCAGTGAGAGTCAGTGTGTGTGGGACTGTACCCCAGTGAGAGTCAGTGTGTGTGGGACCCGTACCCCAGTGAGAGTCAGTGTGTGTGGGACCCGTACCCCAGTGAGAGTCAGTGTGTGTGGGACTGTACCCCAGTGAGAGTCAGTGTGTGTGGGACTGTACCCCAGTGAGAGTCAGTGTGTGTGGGACTGTACCCCAGTGAGAGTCAGTGTGTGTGGGACTGTACCCCAGTGAGAGTCAGTGTGTGTGGGACTGTACCCCAGTGAGAGTCAGTGTGTGTGGGACTGTACCCCAGTGAGAGTCAGTGTGTGTGGGACCCGTACCCCAGTGAGAGTCAGTGTGTGTGGGACCCGTACCCCAGTGAGAGTCAGTGTGTGTGGGACTGTACCCCAGTGAGAGTCAGTGTGTGTGGGACTGTACCCCAGTGAGAGTCAGTGTGTGTGGGACCCGTACCCCAGTGAGAGTCAGTGTGTGTGGGACTGTACCCCAGTGAGAGTCAGTGTGTGTGGGACTGTACCCCAGTGAGAGTCAGTGTGTGTGGGACCTGTACCCCAGTGAGAGTCAGTGTGTGTGGGACTGTACCCCAGTGAGAGTCAGTGTGTGTGGGACTGTACCCCAGTGAGAGTCAGTGTGTGTGGGACTGTACCCCAGTGAGAGTCAGTGTGTGTGGCACCCGTACCCCAGTGAGAGTCAGTGTGTGTGGGACCCGTACCCCAGTGAGAGTCAGTGTGTGTGGGACCCGTACCCCAGTGAGAGTCAGTGTGTGTGGGACCCGTACCCCAGTGAGAGTCAGTGTGTGTGGGACCCGTACCCCAGTGAGAGTCAGTGTGTGTGGGACTGTACCCCAGTGAGAGTCAGTGTGTGTGGGACTGTACCCCAGTGAGAGTCAGTGTGTGTGGGACCCGTACCCCAGTGAGAGTCAGTGTGTGTGGGACCCGTACCCCAGTGAGAGTCAGTGTGTGTGGGACTGTACCCCAGTGAGAGTCAGTGTGTGTGGGACTGTACCCCAGTGAGAGTCAGTGTGTGTGGGACTGTACCCCAGTGAGAGTCAGTGTGTGTGGGACTGTACCCCAGTGAGAGTCAGTGTGTGTGGGACTGTACCCCAGTGAGAGTCAGTGTGTGTGGGACCCGTACCCCAGTGAGAGTCAGTGTGTGTGGGACTGTACCCCAGTGAGAGTCAGTGTGTGTGGGACTGTACCCCAGTGAGAGTCAGTGTGTGTGGGACTGTACCCCAGTGAGAGTCAGTGTGTGTGGGACTGTACCCCAGTGAGAGTCAGTGTGTGTGGGACCCGTACCCCAGTGAGAGTCAGTGTGTGTGGGACCCGTACCCCAGTGAGAGTCAGTGTGTGTGGGACTGTACCCCAGTGAGAGTCAGTGTGTGTGGGACCCGTACCCCAGTGAGAGTCAGTGTGTGTGGGACTGTACCCCAGTGAGAGTCAGTGTGTGTGGGACCCGTACCCCAGTGAGAGTCAGTGTGTGTGGGACCCGTACCCCAGTGAGAGTCAGTGTGTGTGGGACTGTACCCCAGTGAGAGTCAGTGTGTGTGGGACTGTACCCCAGTGAGAGTCAGTGTGTGTGGGACTGTACCCCAGTGAGAGTCAGTGTGTGTGGGACTGTACCCCAGTGAGAGTCAGTGTGTGTGGGACTGTACCCCAGTGAGAGTCAGTGTGTGTGGGACTGTACCCCAGTGAGAGTCAGTGTGTGTGGGACCGTACCCCAGTGAGAGTCAGTGTGTGTGGGACCCGTACCCCAGTGAGAGTCAGTGTGTGTGGGACTGTACCCCAGTGAGAGTCAGTGTGTGTGGGACCCGTACCCCAGTGAGAGTCAGTGTGTGTGGGACCCGTACCCCAGTGAGAGTCAGTGTGTGTGGGACCGTACCCCAATGAGAGTCAGTGTGTGTGGGACTATACCCCAGTGAGAGTCAGTGTGTGTGGGACTGTACCCCAGTGAGAGTCAGTGTGTGTGGGACTGTACCCCACTGAGAGTCAGTGTGTGTGGGACTGTACCCCAGTGAGAGTCAGTGTGTGTGGGACCCGTACCCCAGTGAGAGTCAGTGTGTGTGGGACCCGTACCCCAGTGAGAGTCAGTGTGTGTGGGACCCGTACCCCAGTGAGAGTCAGTGTGTGTGGGACCCGTACCCCAGTGAGAGTCAGTGTGTGTGGGACCCGTACCCCAGTGAGAGTCAGTGTGTGTGGGACGGTACCCCAGTGAGAGTCAGTGTGTGTGGGACTGTACCCCAGTGAGAGTCAGTGTGTGCGGGCCCCGTACCCCAGTGAGAGTCAGTGTGTGTGGGACTGTACCCCAGTGAGAGTCAGTGTGTCTGGGACTGTACCCCAGTGAGAGTCAGTGTGTGTGGGACCCGTACCCCAGTGAGATACAGTGTGTGTGTGACTACCCCAGTGAGAGTCAGTGTGTGTGGGACTGTACCCCAGTGAGAGTCAGTGTGTGTGGGACTGTACCCCAGTGAGAGTCAGTGTGTGTGGGACCCATACTCCAGTGAGAGTCAGTGTGTGTGGGACCCGTACCCCAGTGAGAGTCAGTGTGTGTGGGACCCGTACCCCAGTGAGAGTCAGTGTGTGTGTGACTGTACCCCAGTGAGAGTCAGTGTGTGGGACATGTACCCCAGTGAAAGTCAGTGTGTGTGGGTTCCGTACCCCAGTGAGAGTCAGTGTGTGTGGGACCCGTACCCCAGTGAGAGTCAGTGTGTGTGGGACCGTACCCCAGTGAGAGTCAGTGTGTGTGGGACCCGTACCCCAGTGAGAGTCAGTGTGTGTGGGACCCGTACCCCAGTGAGAGTCAGTGTGTGTGGGACTGTACCCCAGTGAGAGTCAGTGTGTGTGGGACGGTACCCCAGTGAGAGTCAGTGTGTGTGGGACCCGTACCCCAGTGAGAGTCAGTGTGTGTGGGACCCGTACCCCAGTGAGAGTCAGTGTGTGTGGGACCCGTACCCCAGTGAGAGTCAGTGTGTGTGGGACCCGTACCCCAGTGAGAGTCAGTGTGTGTGGGACCCGTACCCCAGTGAGAGTCAGTGTGTGTGGGACCCGTACCCCAGTGACAGTCAGTGTGTGTGGGACCCGTACCCCAGTGAGAGTCAGTGTGTGTGGGACTGTACCCCAGTGAGAGTCAGTGTGTGTGGGACTGTACCCCAGTGAGAGTCAGTGTGTGTGGGACTGTACCCCAGTGAGAGTCAGTGTGTGTGGGACTGTACCCCAGTGAGAGTCAGTGTGTGTGGGACCCGTACCCCAGTGAGAGTCAGTGTGTGTGGGACCCGTACCCCAGTGAGAGTCAGTGTGTGTGGGACCCGTACCCCAGTGAGAGTCAGTGTGTGTGGGACTGTACCCCAGTGAGAGTCAGTGTGTGTGGGACTGTACCCCAGTGAGAGTCAGTGTGTGTGGGACTGTACCCCAGTGAGAGTCAGTGTGTGTGGGACTGTACCGCAGTGAGAGTCAGTGTGTGTGGGACCCGTACCCCAGTGAGAGTCAGTGTGTGTGGGACCCGTACCCCAGTGAGAGTCAGTGTGTGTGGGACTGTACCCCAGTGAGAGTCAGTGTGTGTGGGACTGTACCCCAGTGAGAGTCAGTGTGTGTGGGACCTGTACCCCAGTGAGAGTCAGTGTGTGTGGGACCCGTACCCCAGTGAGAGTCAGTGTGTGTGGGACCCGTACCCCAGTGAGAGTCAGTGTGTGTGGGACCCGTACCCCAGTGAGAGTCAGTGTGTGTGGGACTGTACCCCAGTGAGAGTCAGTGTGTGTGGGACTGTACCCCAGTGAGAGTCAGTGTGTGTGGGACTGTACCCCAGTGAGAGTCAGTGTGTGTGGGACCCGTACCCCAGTGAGAGTCAGTGTGTGTGGGACTGTACCCCAGTGAGAGTCAGTGTGTGTGGGACTGTACCCCAGTGAGAGTCAGTGTGTGTGGGACCCGTACCCCAGTGAGAGTCAGTGTGTGTGGGACTGTACCCCAGTGAGAGTCAGTGTGTGTGGGACCCGTACCCCAGTGAGAGTCAGTGTGTGTGGGACCCGTACCCCAGTGAGAGTCAGTGTGTGTGGGACTGTACCCCAGTGAGAGTCAGTGTGTGTGGGACTGTACCCCAGTGAGAGTCAGTGTGTGTGGGACCCGTACCCCAGTGAGAGTCAGTGTGTGTGGGACCCGTACCCCAGTGAGAGTCAGTGTGTGTGGGACTGTACCCCAGTGAGAGTCAGTGTGTGTGGGACCCGTACCCCAGTGAGAGTCAGTGTGTGTGGGACTGTACCCCAGTGAGAGTCAGTGTGTGTGGGACTGTACCCCAGTGAGAGTCAGTGTGTGTGGGACCCGTACCCCAGTGAGAGTCAGTGTGTGTGGGACTGTACCCCAGTGAGAGTCAGTGTGTGTGGGACTGTACCCCAGTGAGAGTCAGTGTGTGTGGGACTGTACCCCAGTGAGAGTCAGTGTGTGTGGGACTGTACCCCAGTGAGAGTCAGTGTGTGTGGGACTGTACCCCAGTGAGAGTCAGTGTGTGTGGGACTGTACCCCAGTGAGAGTCAGTGTGTGTGGGACTGTACCCCAGTGAGAGTCAGTGTGTGTGGGACTGTACCCCAGTGAGAGTCAGTGTGTGTGGGACCCGTACCCCAGTGAGAGTCAGTGTGTGTGGGACTGTACCCCAGTGAGAGTCAGTGTGTGTGGGACCCGTACCCCAGTGAGAGTCAGTGTGTGTGGGACTGTACCCCAGTGAGAGTCAGTGTGTGTGGGACTGTACCCCAGTGAGAGTCAGTGTGTGTGGGACTGTACCCCAGTGAGAGTCAGTGTGTGTGGGACTGTACCCCAGTGAGAGTCAGTGTGTGTGGGACCCGTACCCCAGTGAGAGTCAGTGTGTGTGGGACTGTACCCCAGTGAGAGTCAGTGTGTGTGGGACCCGTACCCCAGTGAGAGTCAGTGTGTGTGGGACCCGTACCCCAGTGAGAGTCAGTGTGTGTGGGACTGTACCCCAGTGAGAGTCAGTGTGTGTGGGACTGTACCCCAGTGAGAGTCAGTGTGTGTGGGACTGTACCCCAGTGAGAGTCAGTGTGTGTGGGACTGTACCCCAGTGAGAGTCAGTGTGTGTGGGACTGTACCCCAGTGAGAGTCAGTGTGTGTGGGACTGTACCCCAGTGAGAGTCAGTGTGTGTGGGACCGTACCCCAATGAGAGTCAGTGTGTGTGGGACCCGTACCCCAGTGAGAGTCAGTGTGTGTGGGACTGTACCCCAGTGAGAGTCAGTGTGTGTGGGACTGTACCCCAGTGAGAGTCAGTGTGTGTGGGACCCGTACCCCAGTGAGAGTCAGTGTGTGTGGGACCCGTACCCCAGTGAGAGTCAGTGTGTGTGGGACTGTACCCCAGTGAGAGTCAGTGTGTGTGGGACTGTACCCCAGTGAGAGTCAGTGTGTGTGGGACTGTACCCCACTGAGAGTCAGTGTGTGTGGGACTGTACCCCAGTGAGAGTCAGTGTGTGTGGGACTGTACCCCAGTGAGAGTCAGTGTGTGTGGGACCCGTACCCCAGTGAGAGTCAGTGTGTGTGGGACTGTACCCCAGTGAGAGTCAGTGTGTGTGGGACCCGTACCCCAGTGAGAGTCAGTGTGTGTGGGACCCGTACCCCAGTGAGAGTCAGTGTGTGTGGGACCCGTACCCCAGTGAGAGTCAGTGTGTGTGGGACTGTACCCCAGTGAGAGTCAGTGTGTGTGGGACTGTACCCCAGTGAGAGTCAGTGTGTGTGGGACTGTACCCCAGTGAGAGTCAGTGTGTGTGGGACCCGTACCCCAGTGAGAGTCAGTGTGTGTGGGACTACCCCAGTGAGAGTCAGTGTGTGTGGGACTGTACCCCAGTGAGAGTCAGTGTGTGTGGGACTGTACCCCAGTGAGAGTCAGTGTGTGTGGGACCCGTACCCCAGTGAGAGTCAGTGCGTGTGGGACTGTACCCCAGTGAGAGTCAGTGTGTGTGGGACTGTACCCCAGTGAGAGTCAGTGTGTGTGGGACTGTACCCCAGTGAGAGTCAGTGTGTGTGGGACTGTACCCCAGTGAGAGTCAGTGTGTGTGGGACCGTACCCCAATGAGAGTCAGTGTGTGTGGGACCCGTACCCCAGTGAGAGTCAGTGTGTGTGGGACCCGTACCCCAGTGACAGTCAGTGTGTGTGGGACCCGTACCCCAGTGAGAGTCAGTGTGTGTGGGACCCGTACCCCAGTGAGAGTCAGTGTGTGTGGGACTGTACCCCAGTGAGAGTCAGTGTGTGTGGGACTGTACCCCAGTGAGAGTCAGTGTGTGTGGGACCCGTACCCCAGTGAGAGTCAGTGTGTGTGGGACCCGTACCCCAGTGAGAGTCAGTGTGTGTGGGACCCGTACCCCAGTGAGAGTCAGTGTGTGTGGGACCCGTACCCCAGTGAGAGTCAGTGTGTGTGGGACCCGTACCCCAGTGAGAGTCAGTGTGTGTGGGACCCGTACCCCAGTGAGAGTCAGTGTGTGTGGGACCCGTACCCCAGTGAGAGTCAGTGTGTGTGGGACTGTACCCCAGTGAGAGTCAGTGTGTGTGGGACTGTACCCCAGTGAGAGTCAGTGTGTGTGGGACTGTACCCCAGTGAGAGTCAGTGTGTGTGGGACTGTACCCCAGTGAGAGTCAGTGTGTGTGGGACCCGTACCCCAGTGAGAGTCAGTGTGTGTGGGACCCGTACCCCAGTGAGAGTCAGTGTGTGTGGGACTGTACCCCAGTGAGAGTCAGTGTGTGTGGGACCCGTACCCCAGTGAGAGTCAGTGTGTGTGGGACCGTACCCCAGTGAGAGTCAGTGTGTGTGGGACTGTACCCCAGTGAGAGTCAGTGTGTGTGGGACTGTACCCCAGTGAGAGTCAGTGTGTGTGGGACCCGTACCCCAGTGAGAGTCAGTGTGTGTGGGACCCGTACCCCAGTGAGAGTCAGTGTGTGTGGGACTGTACCCCAGTGAGAGTCAGTGTGTGTGGGACCCGTACCCCAGTGAGAGTCAGTGTGTGTGGGACCCGTACCCCAGTGAGAGTCAGTGTGTGTGGGACCCGTACCCCAGTGAGAGTCAGTGTGTGTGGGACTGTACCCCAGTGAGAGTCAGTGTGTGTGGGACTGTACCCCAGTGAGAGTCAGTGTGTGTGGGACTGTACCCCAGTGAGAGTCAGTGTGTGTGGGACCCGTACCCCAGTGAGAGTCAGTGTGTGTGGGACCGTACCCCAGTGAGAGTCAGTGTGTGTGGGACTGTACCCCAGTGAGAGTCAGTGTGTGTGGGACCCGTACCCCAGTGAGAGTCAGTGTGTGTGGGACTGTACCCCAGTGAGAGTCAGTGTGTGTGGGACTGTACCCCAGTGAGAGTCAGTGTGTGTGGGACCCGTACCCCAGTGAGAGTCAGTGTGTGTGGGACTGTACCCCAGTGAGAGTCAGTGTGTGTGGGACTGTACCCCAGTGAGAGTCAGTGTGTGTGGGACCCGTACCCCAGTGAGAGTCAGTGTGTGTGGGACCCGTACCCCAGTGAGAGTCAGTGTGTGTGGGACTGTACCCCAGTGAGAGTCAGTGTGTGTGGGACCCGTACCCCAGTGAGAGTCAGTGTGTGTGGGACTGTACCCCAGTGAGAGTCAGTGTGTGTGGGACTGTACCCCAGTGAGAGTCAGTGTGTGTGGGACCCGTACCCCAGTGAGAGTCAGTGTGTGTGGGACTGTACCCCAGTGAGAGTCAGTGTGTGTGGGACCCGTACCCCAGTGAGAGTCAGTGTGTGTGGGACTGTACCCCAGTGAGAGTCAGTGTGTGTGGGACTGTACCCCAGTGAGAGTCAGTGTGTGTGGGACTGTACCCCAGTGAGAGTCAGTGTGTGTGGGACTGTACCCCAGTGAGAGTCAGTGTGTGTGGGACTGTACCCCAGTGAGAGTCAGTGTGTGTGGGACTGTACCCCAGTGAGAGTCAGTGTGTGTGGGACCCGTACCCCAGTGAGAGTCAGTGTGTGTGGGACTGTACCCCAGTGAGAGTCAGTGTGTGTGGGACTGTACCCCAGTGAGAGTCAGTGTGTGTGGGACTGTACCCCAGTGAGAGTCAGTGTGTGTGGGACTGTACCCCAGTGAGAGTCAGTGTGTGTGGGACTGTACCCCAGTGAGAGTCAGTGTGTGTGGGACCCGTACCCCAGTGAGAGTCAGTGTGTGTGGGACTGTACCCCAGTGAGAGTCAGTGTGTGTGGGACTGTACCCCAGTGAGAGTCAGTGTGTGTGGGACCCGTACCCCAGTGAGAGTCAGTGTGTGTGGGACCCGTACCCCAGTGAGAGTCAGTGTGTGTGGGACTGTACCCCAGTGAGAGTCAGTGTGTGTGGGACTGTACCCCAGTGAGAGTCAGTGTGTGTGGGACTGTACCCCAGTGAGAGTCAGTGTGTGTGGGACTGTACCCCAGTGAGAGTCAGTGTGTGTGGGACCCGTACCCCAGTGAGAGTCAGTGTGTGTGGGACTGTACCCCAGTGAGAGTCAGTGTGTGTGGGACTGTACCCCAGTGAGAGTCAGTGTGTGTGGGACCCGTACCCCAGTGAGAGTCAGTGTGTGTGGGACTGTACCCCAGTGAGAGTCAGTGTGTGTGGGACTGTACCCCAGTGAGAGTCAGTGTGTGTGGGACCCGTACCCCAGTGAGAGTCAGTGTGTGTGGGACCCGTACCCCAGTGAGAGTCAGTGTGTGTGGGACTGTACCCCAGTGAGAGTCAGTGTGTGTGGGACTGTACCCCAGTGAGAGTCAGTGTGTGTGGGACTGAACCCCAGTGAGAGTCAGTGTGTGTGGGACTGTACCCCAGTGAGAGTCAGTGTGTGTGGGACTGTACCCCAGTGAGAGTCAGTGTGTGTGGGACTGTACCCCAGTGAGAGTCAGTGTGTGTGGGACCCGTACCCCAGTGAGAGTCAGTGTGTGTGGGACCCGTACCCCAGTGAGAGTCAGTGTGTGTGGGACCCGTACCCCAGTGAGAGTCAGTGTGTGTGGGACCCGTACCCCAGTGAGAGTCAGTGTGTGTGGGACCCGTACCCCAGTGAGAGTCAGTGTGTGTGGGACTGTACCCCAGTGAGAGTCAGTGTGTGTGGGACTGTACCCCAGTGAGAGTCAGTGTGTGTGGGACTGTACCCCAGTGAGAGTCAGTGTGTGTGGGACCCGTACCCCAGTGAGAGTCAGTGTGTGTGGGACTGTACCCCAGTGAGAGTCAGTGTGTGTGGGACTGTACCCCAGTGAGAGTCAGTGTGTGTGGGACTGTACCCCAGTGAGAGTCAGTGTGTGTGGGACTGTACCCCAGTGAGAGTCAGTGTGTGTGGGACTGTACCCCAGTGAGAGTCACTGTGTGTGGGACCCGTACCCCAGTGAGAGTCAGTGTGTGTGGGACTGTACCCCAGTGAGAGTCAGTGTGTGTGGGACTGTACCCCAGTGAGAGTCAGTGTGTGTGGGACCCGTACCCCAGTGAGAGTCAGTGTGTGTGGGACCCGTACCCCAGTGAGAGTCAGTGTGTGTGGGACCTGTACCCCAGTGAGAGTCAGTGTGTGTGGGACCCGTACCCCAGTGAGAGTCAGTGTGTGTGGGACCCGTACCCCAGTGAGAGTCAGTGTGTGTGGGACTGTACCCCAGTGAGAGTCAGTGTGTGTGGGACTGTACCCCAGTGAGAGTCAGTGTGTGTGGGACCCGTACCCCAGTGAGAGTCAGTGTGTGTGTGGGACCCGTACCCCAGTGAGAGTCAGTGTGTGTGGGACTGTACCCCAGTGAGAGTCAGTGTGTGTGGGACCCGTACCCCAGTGAGAGTCAGTGTGTGTGGGACCCGTACCCCAGTGAGAGTCAGTGTGTGTGGGACTGTACCCCAGTGAGAGTCAGTGTGTGTGGGACCCGTACCCCAGTGAGAGTCAGTGTGTGTGGGACTGTACCCCAGTGAGAGTCAGTGTGTGTGGGACTGTACCCCAGTGAGAGTCAGTGTGTGTGGGACTGTACCCCAGTGAGAGTCAGTGTGTGTGGGACTGTACCCCAGTGAGAGTCAGTGTGTGTGGGACCCGTACCCCAGTGAGAGTCAGTGTGTGTGGGACCCGTACCCCAGTGAGAGTCAGTGTGTGTGGGACCCGTACCCCAGTGAGAGTCAGTGTGTGTGGGACTGTACCCCAGTGAGAGTCAGTGTGTGTGGGACTGTACCCCAGTGAGAGTCAGTGTGTGTGGGACCCGTACCCCAGTGAGAGTCAGTGTGTGTGGGACCCGTACCCCAGTGAGAGTCAGTGTGTGTGGGACTGTACCCCAGTGAGAGTCAGTGTGTGTGGGACCCGTACCCCAGTGAGAGTCAGTGTGTGTGGGACTGTACCCCAGTGAGAGTCAGTGTGTGTGGGACCCGTACCCCAGTGAGAGTCAGTGTGTGTGGGACCCGTACCCCAGTGAGAGTCAGTGTGTGTGGGACTGTACCCCAGTGAGAGTCAGTGTGTGTGGGACTGTACCCCAGTGAGAGTCAGTGTGTGTGGGACCCGTACCCCAGTGAGAGTCAGTGTGTGTGGGACCCGTACCCCAGTGAGAGTCAGTGTGTGTGGGACCCGTACCCCAGTGAGAGTCAGTGTGTGTGGGACCCGTACCCCAGTGAGAGTCAGTGTGTGTGGGACTGTACCCCAGTGAGAGTCAGTGTGTGTGGGACTGTACCCCAGTGAGAGTCAGTGTGTGTGGGACCCGTACCCCAGTGAGAGTCAGTGTGTGTGGGACTGTACCCCAGTGAGAGTCAGTGTGTGTGGGACTGTACCCCAGTGAGAGTCAGTGTGTGTGGGACTGTACCCCAGTGAGAGTCAGTGTGTGTGGGACTGTACCCCAGTGAGAGTCAGTGTGTGTGGGACTGTACCCCAGTGAGAGTCAGTGTGTGTGGGACTGTACCCCAGTGAGAGTCAGTGTGTGTGGGACTGTACCCCAGTGAGAGTCAGTGTGTGTGGGACTGTACCCCAGTGAGAGTCAGTGTGTGTGGGACCCGTACCCCAGTGAGAGTCAGTGTGTGTGGGACTGTACCCCAGTGAGAGTCAGTGTGTGTGGGACTGTACCCCAGTGAGAGTCAGTGTGTGTGGGACCCGTACCCCAGTGACAGTCAGTGTGTGTGGGACCCGTACCTCAGTGAGAGTCAGTGTGTGTGGGACCCGTACCCCAGTGAGAGTCAGTGTGTGTGGGACTGTACCCCAGTGAGAGTCAGTGTGTGTGGGACTGTACCCCAGTGAGAGTCAGTGTGTGTGGGACTGTACCCCAGTGAGAGTCAGTGTGTGTGGGACCCGTACCCCAGTGAGAGTCAGTGTGTGTGGGACTGTACCCCAGTGAGAGTCAGTGTGTGTGGGACTGTACCCCAGTGAGAGTCAGTGTGTGTGGGACCCGTACCCCAGTGAGAGTCAGTGTGTGTGGGACTGTACCCCAGTGAGAGTCAGTGTGTGTGGGACTGTACCCCAGTGAGAGTCAGTGTGTGTGGGACTGTACCCCAGTGAGAGTCAGTGTGTGTGGGACCGTACCCCAATGAGAGTCAGTGTGTGTGGGACCCATACCCCAGTGAGAGTCAGTGTGTGTGGGACTGTACCCCAGTGAGAGTCAGTGTGTGTGGGACTGTACCCCAGTGAGAGTCAGTGTGTGTGGGACCCGTACCCCAGTGAGAGTCAGTGTGTGTGGGACCCGTACCCCAGTGAGAGTCAGTGTGTGTGGGACTGTACCCCAGTGAGAGTCAGTGTGTGTGGGACCCGTACCCCAGTGAGAGTCAGTGTGTGTGGGACTGTACCCCAGTGAGAGTCAGTGTGTGTGGGACCCGTACCCGAGTGAGAGTCAGTGTGTGTGGGACTGTACCCCAGTGAGAGTCAGTGTGTGTGGGACCCGTACCCCAGTGAGAGTCAGTGTGTGTGGGACTGTACCCCAGTGAGAGTCAGTGTGTGTGGGACTGTACCCCAGTGAGAGTCAGTGTGTGTGGGACTGTACCCCAGTGAGAGTCAGTGTGTGTGGGACTGTACCCCAGTGAGAGTCAGTGTGTGTGGGACTGTACCCCAGTGAGAGTCAGTGTGTGTGGGACCGTACCCCAGTGAGAGTCAGTGTGTGTGGGACCCGTACCCCAGTGAGAGTCAGTGTGTGTGGGACTGTACCCCAGTGAGAGTCAGTGTGTGTGGGACCATACCCCAGTGAGAGTCAGTGTGTGTGGGACCCGTACCCCAGTGAGAGTCAGTGTGTGTGGGCCCCGTACCCCAGTGAGAGTCAGTGTGTGTGGGACCTGTACCCCAGTGAGAGTCAGTGTGTGTGGGAACTGTACCCCAGTGAGAGTCAGTGTGTGTGGGACTGTACCCAGTGAGAGTCAGTGTGTGTGGGACCCATACCCCAGTGAGAGTCAGTGTGTGTGGACTGTACCCAGTGAGAGTTAGTGTGTGTGGGACCCGTACCCAGTGAGTGTCAGTGTGTGTGGGACTGTACCCAGTGAGAGTCAGTGTGTGTGGGACTGTACCCCAGTGAGAGTCAGTGTGTGTGGGACTGTACCCAGTGAGAGTCAGTGTGTGTGGGACTGTACCCCAGTGAGAGTCAGTGTGTGTGGGACTGTACCCCAGTGAGAGTCAGTGTGTGTGGGACCCTTACCCCAGTGAGAGTCAGTGTGTGTGGGACCCGTACCCCAGTGAGAGTCAGTGTGTGTGGGACCTGTACCCCAGTGAGAGTCAGTGTGTGTGGGAACTGTACCCCAGTGAGAGTCAGTGTGTGTGGGACCCGTACCCCAGTGAGAGTCAGTGTGTGTGGGACCCGTACCCCAGTGAGAGTCAGTGTGTGTGGGACCTGTACCCCAGTGAGAGTCAGTGTGTGTGGGACTGTACCCCAGTGAGAGTCAGTGTGTGTGGGACTGTACCCCAGTGAGAGTCAGTGTGTGTGGGACTGTACCCCAGTGAGAGTCAGTGTGTGTGGGACTGTACCCCAGTGAGAGTCAGTGTGTGTGGGACCCGTACCCCAGTGAGAGTCAGTGTGTGTGGGACTGTACCCCAGTGAGAGTCAGTGTGTGTGGGACTGTACCCCAGTGAGAGTCAGTGTGTGTGGGACCTGTACCCCAGTGAGAGTCAGTGTGTGTGGGACTGTACCCCAGTGAGAGTCAGTGTGTGTGGGACCCGTACCCCAGTGAGAGTCAGTGTGTGTGGGACCCGTACCCCAGTGAGAGTCAGTGTGTGTGGGACCTGTACCCCAGTGAGAGTCAGTGTGTGTGGGACTGTACCCCAGTGAGAGTCAGTGTGTGTGGGACTGTACCCAGTGAGAGTCAGTGTGTGTGGGGCCCGTACCCCAGTGAGAGTCAGTGTGTGTGGGACCCGTACCCCAGTGAGAGTCAGTGTGTGTGGGACCCGTACCCCAGTGAGAGTCAGTGTGTGTGGGACTGTACCCAGTGAGAGTCAGTGTGTGTGGGACCCATTCCCCAGTGAGAGTCAGTGTGTGTGGGACTGTACCCAGTGAGAGTCAGTGTGTGTGGGACCCATACCCCAGTGAGAGTCAGTGTGTGTGGGACTGTACCCCAGTGAGAGTCAGTGTGTGTGGGACCCGTACCCAGTGAGAGTCAGTGTGTGTGGGACTGTACCCAGTGAGAGTCAGTGTGTGTGGGACTGTACCCCAGTGAGATTCAGTGTGTGTGGGACTGTACCCAGTGAGAGTCAGTGTGTGTGGGACTGTACCCCAGTGAGAGTCAGTGTGTGTGGGACTGTTCCCCAGTGAGAGTCAGTGAGTGTGGGTCCCATACCCCGGTGAGAGACAGTGTGTGTGTGACCCGTACCCCCGTGAGAGTCAGTGTGTGTGCCACTGTACCCCAGTGAGAGTCAGTGTGTGTGGATAACGTACCCCAGTGAGAGTCAGTGTGTGTGGGACCCGTACCCCAGTGAGAGTCAGTGTGTGTGGGCCCCGTACCCCAGTGAGAGTCAGTGTGTGTGGGACTGTACCCCAGTGAGAGTCAGTGTGTGTGGGACTGTACCCAGTGAGAGTCAGTGTGTGTGGGACTGTACCCAGTGAGAGTCAGTGTGTGTGGGACCCTTACCCCAGTGAGAGTCAGTGTGTGTGGGACTGTACCCCAGTGAGAGTCAGTGTGTGTGGGACCCGTACCCCAGTGAGAGTCAGTGTGTGTGGGACCTGTACCCCAGTGAGAGTCAGTGTGTGTGGGACTGTACCCCAGTGAGAGTCAGTGTGTGTGGGACTGTACCCCAGTGAGAGTCAGTGTGTGTGGGACTGTACCCCAGTGAGAGTCAGTGTGTGTGGGACTGTACCCCAGTGAGAGTCAGTGTGTGTGGGACCTGTACCCCAGTGAGAGTCAGTGTGTGTGGGACCCGTACCCCAGTGAGAGTCAGTGTGTGTGGGCCCTGTACCCCAGTGAGAGTCAGTGTGTGTGGGACCCGTACCCCAGTGAGAGTCAGTGTGTGTGGGACCCGTACCCCAGTGAGAGTCAGTGTGTGTGGGACCCGTACCCCAGTGAGAGTCAGTGTGTGTGGGACTGTACCCAGTGAGAGTCAGTGTGTGTGGGACTGTACCCCAGTGAGAGTCAGTGTGTGTGGGACTGTACCCCAGTGAGAGTCAGTGTGTGTGGGACCCGTACCCCAGTGAGAGTCAGTGTGTGTGGGACCTGTACCCCAGTGAGAGTCAGTGTGTGTGGGAACAGTACCCCAGTGAGAGTCAGTGTGTGTGGGACTGTACCCCAGTGAGAGTCAGTGTGTGTGGCACTGTACCCCAGTGAGAGTCAGTGTGTGTGGGCCCCGTATCCCCGTGAGAGTCAGTGTGTGTGGGACTGTACCCAGTGAGAGTCAGTGTGTGTGGGCCCCGTACCCCAGTGAGAGTCAGTGTGTGTGGGACCCGTACCCCAGTGAGAGTCAGTGTGTGTGGGACTGTACCCCAGTGAGAGTCAGTGTGTGTGGGACTGTACCCAGTGAGAGTCAGTGTGTGTGGGACTGTACCCAGTGAGAGTCAGTGTGTGTGGGACCCATACCCCAGTGAGAGTCAGTGTGTGTGGGACCCATACCCCAGTGAGAGTCAGTGTGTGTGGGACTGTACCCCAGTGAGAGTCAGTGTGTGTGGGACCCGTACCCCAGTGAGAGTCAGTGTGTGTGGGACTGTACCCAGTGAGAGTCAGTGTGTGTGGGACCCGTATCCCAGTGAGAGTCAGTGTGTGTGGGACTGTACCCAGTGAGAGTCAGTGTGTGTGGGACTGTACCCAGTGAGAGTCAGTGTGTGTGGGACTGTACCCCAGTGAGAGTCAGTGTGTGTGGGACCCATACCCCAGTGAGAGTCAGTGTGTGTGGGACCCGTACCCCAGTGAGAGTCAGTGTGTGTGGGACCCGTACCCCAGTGAGAGTCAGTGTGTGTGGGACCCGTACCCCAGTGAGAGTCAGTGTGTGTGGACTGTACCCCAGTGAGAGTCAGTGTGTGTGGGACCTGTACCCCAGTGAGAGTCAGTGTGTGTGGGACCCGTACCCCAGTGAGAGTCAGTGTGTGTGGGACCTGTACCCCAGTGAGAGTCAGTGTGTGTGGGACTGTACCCCAGTGAGAGTCAGTGTGTGTGGGACTGTACCCCAGTGAGAGTCAGTGTGTGTGGGACTGTACCCCAGTGAGAGTCAGTGTGTGTGGGACCTGTACCCCAGTGAGAGTCAGTGTGTGTGGGACTGTACCCCAGTGAGAGTCAGTGTGTGTGGGACCCGTACCCCAGTGAGAGTCAGTGTGTGTGGGACTGTACCCCAGTGAGAGTCAGTGTGTGTGGGACTGTACCCCAGTGAGAGTCAGTGTGTGTGGGACTGTACCCCAGTGAGAGTCAGTGTGTGTGGGACCCGTACCCCAGTGAGAGTCAGTGTGTGTGGGACCTGTACCCCAGTGAGAGTCAGTGTGTGTGGGACCCGTACCCCAGTGAGAGTCAGTGTGTGTGGGACCTGTACCCCAGTGAGAGTCAGTGTGTGTGGGACTGTACCCCAGTGAGAGTCAGTGTGTGTGGGACTGTACCCAGTGAGAGTCAGTGTGTGTGGGACTGTACCCAGTGAGAGTCAGTGTGTGTGGGACCTGTACCCCAGTGAGAGTCAGTGTGTGTGGGACCCGTACCCCAGTGAGAGTCAGTGTGTGTGTGACTGTACCCCAGTGAGAGTCAGTGTGTGTGGGACCTGTACCCCAGTGAGAGTCAGTGTGTGTGGGACCCGTACCCCAGTGAGAGTCAGTGTGTGTGGGACCCGTACCCCAGTGAGAGTCAGTGTGTGTGGGACTGTACCCCAGTGAGAGTCAGTGTGTGTGGGACTGTACCCCAGTGAGAGTCAGTGTGTGTGGGACCAGTACCCCAGTGAGAGTCAGTGTGTGTGGGACCCGTACCCCAGTGAGAGTCAGTGTGTGTGGGACTGTACCCAGTGAGAGTCAGTGTGTGTGGGACTGTACCCCAGTGAGAGTCAGTGTGTGTGGGACTGTACCCAGTGAGAGTCAGTGTGTGTGGGACACGTACCCCAGTGAGAGTCAGTGCGTGTTGGACTGTACCCCAGTGAGAGTTAGTGTGTGTGGGACCCGTATCCCAGTGAGTGTCAGTGTGTGTGGGACTGTACCCAGTGAGAGTCAGTGTGTGTGGGACTGTACCCCAGTGAGAGTCAGTGTGTGTGGGACTGTACCCAGTGAGAGTCAGTGTGTGTGGGACTGTACCCCAGTGAGAGTCAGTGTGTGTGGGACTGTTCCCCAGTGAGAGTCAGTGAGTGTGGGTCCCATACCCCGGTGAGAGACAGTGTGTGTGTGACCCGTACCCCCGTGAGAGTCAGTGTGTGTGCCACTGTACCCCAGTGAGAGTCAGTGTGTGTGGATAACGTACCCCAGTGAGAGTCAGTGTGTGTGGGACCCGTACCCCAGTGAGAGTCAGTGTGTGTGGGCCCCGTACCCCAGTGAGAGTCAGTGTGTGTGGGACTGTACCCCAGTGAGAGTCAGTGTGTGTGGGACTGTACCCCAGTGAGAGTCAGTGTGTGTGGGACTGTACCCCAGTGAGAGTCAGTGTGTGTGTGCCCCGTACCCCAGTGAGAGTCAGTGTGTGTGGGACTGTACCCCAGTGAGAGTCAGTGTGTGTGTACCCCGTACCCCAGTGAGAGTCAGTGTGTGTGGGACTGTACCCCAGTGAGAGTCAGTGTGTGTGGCACTGTACCCCAGTGAGAGTCAGTGTGTGTGGGACTGTACCCCAGTGAGAGTCAGTGTGTGTGGGACTGTACCCCAGTGAGAGTCAGTGTGTGTGGGCCCCGTGCCCCCGTGAGCGTCAGTGTGTGTGGGCCCCGTACCCCCGTGAGAGTCAGTGTGTGTGGGACTGTACCCCAGTGAGAGTCAGTGTGTGTGGGACTGTACCCAGTGAGAGTCAGTGTGTGTGGGACTGTACCCAGTGAGAGTCAGTGTGTGTGGGACCCATACCCCAGTGAGAGTCAGTGTGTGTGGGACCCATACCCCAGTGAGAGTCAGTGTGTGTGGGACTGTACCCCAGTGAGAGTCAGTGTGTGTGGGACCCGTATCCCAGTGAGTGTCAGTGTGTGTGGGACTGTACCCAGTGAGAGTCAGTGTGTGTGGGACTGTACCCCAGTGAGAGTCAGTGTGTGTGGGACTGTACCCAGTGAGAGTCAGTGTGTGTGGGACTGTACCCAGTGAGAGTCAGTGTGTGTGGGACTGTACCCCAGTGAGAGTCAGTGTGTGTGGGACTGTACCCCAGTGAGAGTCAGTGAGTGTGGGTCCCATACCCCGGTGAGAGACAGTGTGTGTGTGACCCGTACCCCCGTGAGAGTCAGTGTGTGTGCCACTGTACCCCAGTGAGAGTCAGTGTGTGTGGATACCGTACCCCAGTGAGAGTCAGTGTGTGTGGGACCCGTACCCCAGTGAGAGTCAGTGTGTGTGGGCCCCGTACCCCAGTGAGAGTCAGTGTGTGTGGGACTGTACCCCAGTGAGAGTCAGTGTGTGTGGGACTGTACCCCAGTGAGAGTCAGTGTGTGTGGGACTGTACCCCAGTGAGAGTCAGTGTGTGTGTGCCCCGTACCCCCGTGAGAGTCAGTGTGTGTGGGACTGTACCCCAGTGAGAGTCAGTGTGTGTGGGCCCCGTACCCCAGTGAGAGTCAGTGTGTGTGGGACTGTACCCCAGTGAGAGTCAGTGTGTGTGGGACTGTACCCCAGTGAGAGTCAGTGTGTGTGGGACTGTACCCCAGTGAGAGTCAGTGTGTGTGGGCCCCGTACCCCAGTGAGAGTCAGTGTGTGTGGGACTGTACCCCAGTGAGAGTCAGTGTGTGTGGGCCCCGTACCCCCGTGAGAGTCAGTGTGTGTGGGCCCCGTACCCCCGTGAGAGTCAGTGTGTGTGGGACTGTACCCCAGTGAGAGTCAGTGTGTGTGGGACTGTACCCAGTGAGAGTCAGTGTGTGTGGGACTGTACCCAGTGAGAGTCAGTGTGTGTGGGACCCATACCCCAGTGAGAGTCAGTGTGTGTGGGACCCGTACCCCAGTGAGAGTGAGTGTGTGTGGGACACGTACCCCAGTGAGAGACAGTGTGTGTGGGACCTGTACCCCAGTGAGAGTCAGTGTGTTTGGGACCCGTACCCCAGTGAGAGTCAGTGTGTGTGGGACCCGTACCCCAGTGAGAATCAGCGTGTCTGGGACTGTACCCCAGTGAGAGTCAGTGTGTGTGGGTCTGTACCCCAGTGAGGGTCAGTGTGTGTGGGACAAGTACTCCAGTGACAGTTAGTGTGTGTGGGACCCGTACCCCAGTGAGATACAGTGTGTGTGTGACTACCCCAGTGAGAGTCAGTGTGTGTGGGACTGTACCCCAGTGAGAGTCAGTGTGTGTGGGACTGTACCCCAGTGAGAGTCAGTGTGTGTTGGACACGTACCCCAGTGAGAGTCATTGTGTGTGGGTTCCGTACCCCAGTGAGAGTCAGTGTGTGGGGGACCCGTACACCAGTGAGAGTCAGTGTGTGTGGAACCCGTACCCCAGTGAGAGTCAGTGTGTGTGAGACCTGTACCCCAGTGCGATTCAGTGTGTGTGGGATTCGTACGCCAGTGAGAGTCAGTGTGTGTGGCACCCGTACCCCAGTGAGGGTCAGTGTGTGTGTGACCCATACCCCAGTGATAGTCAGTGTGTGTGGGACCCGTACCCCAGTGAGAGTCAGTGTGTGTGGGACCCGTACCCCAGTGGGAGTCAGTGTGTGTGGAACCCGTACCCCAGTGAGAGTCAGTGTGTGTGTGACCCATACCCCAGTGAGAGTTAGAGTATGTGGGACCCGTACCCCAGTGAGAGTCAGTGTGTGTGGGACTGTACCCCAGTGAGAGTCAGTGTGTGTGGGACTGTACCCCAGTGAGAGTCAGTGTGTGTGGGACTGTACCCCAGTGAGAGTCAGTGTGTGTGGGACTGTACCCCAGTGAGAGTCAGTGTGTGTGGTACCCGTACCCCAGTGAGAGTCAGTGTGTGTGGGGCCCATACCCCAGTGAGAGTCAGTGTGTGTGGGACTGTACCCCAGTGAGAGTCAGTGTGTGTAGGACCCGTACCCCAGTGAGAGTCAGTGTGTGTGGGACTGTACCCAGTGAGAGTCAGTGTGTGTGGGACCCGTACCCCAGTGAGAGTCAGAGTGTGTGGGACCCCTACCCCAGTGAGAGTCAGTGTGTGTGGGAACCGTACCCCAGTGAGAGTCAGTGTGTGTGGGACTGTACCCAGTGAGAGTCAGTGTGTGTGGGACTGTACCCCAGTGAGAGTCAGTGTGTGTGGTACCCGTACCCCAGTGAGAGTCAGTGTGTGTGGTACCCGTACCCCAGTGAGAGTCAGTGTGTGTGGGACCCGTACCCCAGTGAGAGTCAGTGTGTGTGGGACCCGTACCCCAGTGAGAGTCAGTGTGTGTGGGACTGTACCCAGTGAGAGTCAGTGTGTGTGGGACTGTACCCCAGTGAGATTCAGTGTGTGTGGGACTGTACCCAGTGAGAGTCAGTGTGTGTGGGACTGTACCCCAGTGAGAGTCAGTGTGTGTGGGACTGTTCCCCAGTGAGAGTCAGTGAGTGTGGGTCCCATACCCCGGTGAGAGACAGTGTGTGTGTGACCCGTACCCCCGTGAGAGTCAGTGTGTGTGCCACTGTACCCCAGTGAGAGTCAGTGTGTGTGGATAACGTACCCCAGTGAGAGTCAGTGTGTGTGGGACCCGTACCCCAGTGAGAGTCAGTGTGTGTGGGCCCCGTACCCCAGTGAGAGTCAGTGTGTGTGGGACTGTACCCCAGTGAGAGTCAGTGTGTGTGGGACTGTACCCCAGTGAGAGTCAGTGTGTGTGGGACTGTACCCCAGTGAGAGTCAGTGTGTGTGTGCCCCGTACCCCCGTGAGAGTCAGTGTGTGTGGGACTGTACCCCAGTGAGAGTCAGTGTGTGTGGGCACCGTACCCCAGTGAGAGTCAGTGTGTGTGGGACTGTACCCCAGTGAGAGTCAGTGTGTGTGGCACTGTACCCCAGTGAGAGTCAGTGTGTGTGGGACTGTACCCCAGTGAGAGTCAGTGTGTGTGGGACTGTACCCCAGTGAGAGTCAGTGTGTGTGGGCCCCGTGCCCCCGTGAGCGTCAGTGTGTGTGGGCCCCGTACCCCCGTGAGAGTCAGTGTGTGTGGGACTGTACCCCAGTGAGAGTCAGTGTGTGTGGGACTGTACCCAGTGAGAGTCAGTGTGTGTGGGACTGTACCCAGTGAGAGTCAGTGTGTGTGGGACCCAGTACCCCAGTGAGAGTCAGTGTGTGTGGAACTGTACCCCAGTGAGAGTCAGTGTGTGTGGGACTGTACCCCAGTGAGAGTCAGTGTGTGTGGGACCCGTATCCCAGTGAGAGTCAGTGTGTGTGGGACTGTACCCAGTGAGAGTCAGTGTGTGTGGGACTGTACCCCAGTGAGAGTCAGTGTGTGTGGGACTGTACCCAGTGAGAGTCAGTGTGTGTGGGACTGTACCCCAGTGAGAGTCAGTGTGTGTGGGACCCGTATCCCAGTGAGAGTCAGTGTGTGTGGGACCCGTACCCCAGTGAGAGTCAGTGTGTGTGGGACCCGTACCCCCGTGAGAGTCAGTGTGTGTGGAACTGTACCCCAGTGAGAGTCAGTGTGTGTGGGACTGTACCCCAGTGAGAGTCAGTGTGTGTGGGACCCGTACCCCAGTGAGAGTCAGTGTGTGTGGGCCCCGTACCCCAGTGAGAGTCAGTGTGTGTGGGACTGTACCCCAGTGAGAGTCAGTGTGTGTGGGACTGTACCCCAGTGAGAGTCAGTGTGTGTGGGACTGTACCCCAGTGAGAGTCAGTGTGTGTGTGCCCCGTACCTCCGTGAGAGTCAGTGTGTGTGGGACTGTACCCCAGTGAGAGTCAGTGTGTGTGGGCCCCGTACCCCAGTGAGAGTCAGTGTTTGTGGGACTGTACCCCAGTGAGAGTCAGTGTGTGTGGGACTGTACCCCAGTGAGAGTCAGTGTGTGTGGGACTGTACCCCAGTGAGAGTCAGTGTGTGTGGGCCCCGTACCCCAGTGAGAGTCAGTGTGTGTGGGACTGTACCCCAGTGAGAGTCAGTGTGTGTGGGCCCCGTACCCCCGTGAGAGTCAGTGTGTGTGGGCCCCGTACCCCCGTGAGAGTCAGTGTGTGTGGGACTGTACCCCAGTGAGAGTCAGTGTGTGTGGGACTGTACCCAGTGAGAGTCAGTGTGTGTGGGACTGTACCCAGTGAGAGTCAGTGTGTGTGGGACCCATACCCCAGTGAGAGTCAGTGTGTGTGGGACCCGTACCCCAGTGAGAGTGAGTGTGTGTGGGACACGTACCCCAGTGAGAGACAGTGTGTGTGGGACCTGTACCCCAGTGAGAGTCAGTGTGTTTGGGACCCGTACCCCAGTGAGAGTCAGTGTGTGTGGGACCCGTACCCCAGTGAGAATCAGCGTGTCTGGGACTGTACCCCAGTGAGAGTCAGTGTGTGTGGGTCTGTACCCCAGTGAGGGTCAGTGTGTGTGGGACAAGTACTCCAGTGACAGTTAGTGTGTGTGGGACCCGTACCCCAGTGAGAGTCAGTGTGTGTGTGACTGTACCCCAGTGAGAGTCAGTGTGTGTGGGACATGTACCCCAGTGAAAGTCAGTGCTTGTGGGTTCCGTATCCCAGTGAGAGTTAGAGTGTGTTGGACACGTACCCCAGTGAGAGTCATTGTGTGTTGGTTCCGTACCTCAGTGAGAGTCAGTCTGTGGGGGACCCGTACACCAGTGAGAGTCAGTGTGTGTGGAACCCGTACCCCAGTGAGAGTCAGTGTGTGTGAGACCTGTACCCCAGTGCGATTCAGTGTGTGTGGGATTCGTACGCCAGTGAGAGTCAGTGTGTGTGGCACCCGTACCCCAGTGAGGGTCAGTGTGTGTGTGACCCATACCCCAGTGATAGTCAGTGTGTGTGGGACCCGTACCCCAGTGAGAGTCAGTGTGTGTGGGACCCGTACCCCAGTGGGAGTCAGTGTGTGTGGAACCCGTACCCCAGTGAGAGTCAGTGTGTGTGTGACCCATACCCCAGTGAGAGTTAGAGTATGTGGGACCCGTACCCCAGTGAGAGTCAGTGTGTGTGGGACTGTACCCCAGTGAGAGTCAGTGTGTGTGGGACTGTACCCCAGTGAGAGTCAGTGTGTGTGGGACTGTACCCCAGTGAGAGTCAGTGTGTGTGGGACTGTACCCCAGTGAGAGTCAGTGTGTGTGGTACCCGTACCCCAGTGAGAGTCAGTGTGTGTGGGGCCCATACCCCAGTGAGAGTCAGTGTGTGTGGGACCTGTACCCCAGTGAGAGTCAGTGTGTGTGGGACCCGTACCCCAGTGAGAGTCAGTGTGTGTGGGACTGTACCCAGTGAGAGTCAGTGTGTGTGGGACCCGTACCCCAGTGAGAGTCAGTGTGTGTGGGACCCTACCCCAGTGGGATTCAGTGTGTGTGAGAAACGTACCCCAGTGAGAGTCAGTGTGTGTGGGACTGTACCCAGTGAGAGTCAGTGTGTGTGGGACTGTACCCCAGTGAGAGTCAGTGTGTGTGGTACCCGTACCCCAGTGAGAGTCAGTGTGTGTGGGACCCGTACCCCAGTGAGAGTCAGTGTGTGTGGGACCCGTACCCCAGTGAGAGTCAGTGTGTGTGGGACCCGTACCCCAGTGAGAGTCAGTGTGTGTTCGACTGTACCCCAGTGAGAGTCAGTGTGTGTGGGACCCGTACCCCAGTGAGAGTCAGTGTGTGTGGGTCCTGTACCCCAGTGAGAGTCAGTGTGTGTGGGACTGTACCCCAGTGAGAGTCAGTGTGTGTGGGACCCGTACCCCAGTGAGAGTCAGTGTGTGTGGGTCCCGTACCCCAGTGAGAGTCAGTGTGTGTGGGACTGTACCCCAGTGAGAGTCAGTGTGTGTGGGACCCGTACCCCAGTGAGAGTCAGTGTGTGTGGGACCCGTACCCCAGTGAGAGTCAGTGTGTGTGGGGCCCGTACCCCAGTGAGAGTCAGTGTGTGTGGGCCCCGTACCCCAGTGAGAGTCAGTGTGTGTGGTACCCGTACCCCAATGAGAGTCAGTGTGTGGAGGACTGTTCTCCAGTGTGATTCATGTTGTGTTATGTGCTGGAGGAACATGTCTTTTGGGAGTGAGATTTTGGGTTGAAGCTGCTTTCTTGCAGGTTAGAAATGAAGATCACTAAGGGCTCGAGTGGAATGCCACGACTCTCCTACACAGGCCGAGATGATCGACACTTCCTGCCCACTGGCCTGCACATCATTAAAACTGTGAACGGTAGGTAGGCCATTGAAGCGTCCCATAATATCCTGGCTGGGCTTGGGGTGGGGGGTGAGTGGTAATATCAACTTGTTTGTGAATTTAACAGGAGAACACATTGCACAGTGTTCACACTAACCACCCAATACCAACATTAACCTGAATCCTAACCCCAACTCCAACCCCAACTGTAAACCTGATCCTGACCCCAACCCAGGCCCCGTCACACTGTCCCCTCCCCCACCCTGACTCCGCCCATCCCCTCCCCCACCCTGACTCCGCCCATCCCCTCCCCCACCCTGACTCCGCCCAGTCACCTCCCCCACCCTGACTCCGCCCATCCCTCCCCCACCCTGACTCCGCCCATCCCTCCCCCACCCTGACTCCGCCCATCCCCTCCCCCACCCTGACTCCGCCCATCCCCTCCCCCACCCTGACTCCACCCATCCCCACCCTGACTCCGCCCATCCCTCCCACACCCTGACTCCGCCCATCCCTCCCACACCCTGACTCCGCCCATCCCTCCCCCACCCTGACTCCGCCCATCCCCTCCCCCACCCTGACTCCGCCCATCCCCTCCCTGACCCCGCCCATCCCTCCCACACCCTGACTCCGCCCATCCCTCCCCCACCCTGACTTCGCCCATCCCCTCCCCCACCCTGACTCCGCCCATCCCCTCCCCCACCCTGACTCCGCCCAGTCACCTCCCCCACCCTGACTCCGCCCATCCCCTCCCCCACCCTGACTCCGCCCAGTCACCTCCCCCACCCTGACTCCGCCCAGTCACCTCCCCCACCCTGACTCCGCCCAGTCACCTCCCCCACCCTGACTCCGCCCAGCCCCTCCCCCACCCTGACTCCGCCCAGCCCCTCCCCCACCCTGACTCTGCCCATCCCTCCCCCACCCTGACTCCGCCCAGCCCCTCCCCCACCCGTGTTCATCCTGACTCTGCCTGACTCGGACTCTCTCTTCCCCCCAGATCCCTGGACCATGTGCTGCAGCCGAAATTCCAAGAGGAAATATTTCCACAACACTCAATCGAAGGAATCGACATATGAATTACCCCCGGACTCCATCACCCCGTTTCAGTGAGTAACTGACTGCACGTTCTCCCAAATTCCACCCCTCGTACAGGCAGCACTGGCTGGGTGGAATAGAAGTGGTTTGTGGGGAGGGTTGATGCGGGCGGTTGTGTGGGGGGTGATTTGGGGGTGTGTGGGGGGTGATTTGGGGGTGTGTGGGTGTGATTTGGGGGTGTGTGGGTGTGATTTGGGGGTGTGTGGGGGGTGATTTGGGGTTTGCAGGGTGATTTGGTGTTTAGGGGTGATTTGGGGGGGTGTGTGGGGTGATTTGGGGTTTGGGGGAGTGATTTGGTGTTTAGGGGTGATTTGGGGGTGTGTGGGGAGGTGATTTGGGGGTGTGTAGGGGTGGTTTGGGAGGTGATTTGGTGTTTAGGGGTGATTTGGGAGTGTGCGGGGGGTGATTTGAGGGTGTGTGTGGGGTGATTTTGGGTTTAGGGGTGATTTGGAGGTGTGTGGGAAGGTGATTTGGGGGGTGTGTGGGGTGATTTGGGGTTTAGGGGTGATTTGGGAGTGTGCGGGGGGGTGATTTGGGTGTGTGTGGGGTGATTTGGGGTTTAGGGGTGATTTGGGTGTGTGCGGGGGGTGATTTGGGTGTGTGTGTGGGGTGATTTGGGGTTTAGAGGTGATTTGGGTGTGTGTGGGGAGGTGATTTGGGGGTGTGTGGTGGTGATTTGGTGTTTAGGGGTGATTTGGGGGTGTGTGGGGTGATCTGGGGGGTGTGGGGAGTTGATTTGGGGTGTGTGGTGGTGATTTGGTGTTTAGGGGTGATTTGGGGGTGTGTGGGGTGATCTGGGGGGTGTGGGGAGTTGATTTGGGGTGTGTGGTGGTGATTTGGTGTTTAGGGGTGATTTGGGGGTGTGTGGGGTGATCTGGGGGGTGTGGGGAGTTGATTTGGGGTGTGTGGTGGTGATTTGGGGTTTAGGGGTGATTTGGGGGTGTGTGGGGTTGATTTGGGGTTTGGGGAGTGACTTGGGGTTTGGAGGTGTGTGGGGGTGATTAGGGGTTTGGGTGGTGACTTGGGGTTTAGGGGTGATTTGGGGATGTGTGGGGAGGTGATTTGGGGGTGTGTGGGAGTGATTTGGTGTTTCGGGGTGATTTGGGGGTGTGTGGCGGTGATTTGGTGTTTCGGGGTGATTTGGGGGTGTGTGGGAGTGATTTGGTGTTTCGGGGTGATTTGGGGGTGTGTGAGGGTGATTTGGGGTTTAGGGGTGATTTGGTGTTTCGGGGTGATTTGGGGGTGTGTGGGGGTGATTTGGGGTTTAGGGGTGATTTGGTGTTTAGGGGTGATTTGGGGGTGATTTGGGGTTTAGGGGTGATTTGGGGTTTAGGGGTGATTTGGGGTTTAGGGGTGATTTGGGGGTGTGTGGGGGTGATTTGGGGATTAGGGGTGATTTGGTGTTTAGGGGTGATTTGGGGGTGTGTGGGGGTTGATTTGAGGGTGTGTATGGGGAGGTGATTTGGTGTTATGGGGTGATTTGGGGGTGTGTGGGGTGATTTGAGGTTTAGGGGGATATGGGGGTGTGTGTGGGGAGATTTGAGGTTTAGGGGATTTGGGTGTGTGTGTGGGGTAATTTGGTGTTTAGGGGTGATTTGGGGGTGTGTGGGGGTGAATTGGGGTTTAGGGGTGATTTGGGGGGGCGTGGGGGGTGATTTGGGGAGTGATTTGAGGTTTAGGGGATTGGGGTGTTGTGGGGTAATTTGGGTGTTGAGGGTGATTTGGGGTGATTGGGTTTAGGGGTGATTTGGGGGTGCGTGGGGGTGATTTGGGGGTGCGTGGGGGTGATTTGGGGGTGATTTGAGGTTTAGGGGATTTGGGGGTGTGTGTGGGGTAATTTGGTGTTTAGGGGTGATTTGGGGGTGTGTGGGGGTGATTTGGGGGTGCGTGGGGGTGATTTGGGGGGTGATTTGAGGTTTAGGGGGATTTGGGGGTGTGCAGTTTATGTTTTGGGGAATGGTATTGAGATACGCTGCCTGTCAGGGTAATTAAGTGTCTCTCTTGTGTCTAGTGTTTGTTATTTTGAGCGTCTGTTCTGGGCCTGGGAAGATGGAGTCCGTGTCCACGACTCTCAAACACGACACAATGCAGAGAAACTCTCCAAGGAGGATGTCCTGAACTTCATCCAGGTTCATTACCAACCCTAGAGCTAATTGAATAGAGGCAGGGGGAGAGAGAGAGAGACAATCTGACGGTCTGCTCATCTTTCCCCCAGGCTTGGCTCTGCACTACCTTCATCCCCCATACCTCCGTCTCTCCCTCCCTCCTTCCCCCCTCCCTCTCCCCTCCCTCTCCCTTCTCCCCTCCCTCTCTCTTCCCCCTCCCTCTTCCCCCTCCCTCTTCCCCCTCCCTCTTCCCCCCTCCCTCTTCCCCCCTCCCTCTTCCCCCTCCCTCTTCCGCCCTCCCTCTTCCCCCTCCCTCTTCCCCCCTCCCTCTTCGCCCCTCCCTCTTCCCCCCCTCCCTCTTCCCCTTCCCTCTTCCCCCCTCCCTCTTCCCCCTCCCTCTTCTTCCCCCTCCCTCTTCCCCCCTCCCTCTTCCCCCCTCCCTCTTCCCCCCTCCCTCTTCCCCCCCTCCCTCTTCCCCCCCTCCCTCTTCCTCCCCTTCCCCCTCCCTCTTCCCCCATTCCCCCTCCCTCTTCCCCCCCTTCCCCCTCCCTCTTCCCCCCTCCCTCTTCCCCCCCTCCCTCTTCCCCCCTCCCTCTTCCCCCCCTCCCTCTTCCCCCCCTCCCTCTTCCTCCCCTTCCCCCTCCCTCTTCCCCCATTCCCCCTCCCTCTTCCCCCCCTTCCCCCTCCCTCTTCCCTCCTCCCTCTTCCCCCTCCCTCTTCCCCCCTCCCTCTTCCCCCTCCCTCTTCCCTCTTCCCCCTCCCTCTTCCCCCTCCCTCTTCCCCCTCCCTCTTCCCCCCTCCCTCTTCCCCCTCCCTCTTCCCCCTCCCTCTTCCCCCTCCCTCTTCCCCCTCCCTCTTCCCCCTCCCTCGTCCCCCCTCCCTCTTCCCCCCTCCCTCTTCCCCCCCTCCCTCTTCCCCCCCTCCCTCTTCCTCCCCTTGCCCCTCCCTCTTCCCCCATTCCCCCTCCCTCTTCCCCCCCTTCCCCCTCCCTCTTCCCTCCTCCCTCTTCCCCCTCCCTCTTCCCCCCTCCCTCTTCCCCCTCCCTCTTCCCTCTTCCCCCTCCCTCTTCCCCCTCCCTCTTCCCCCCTCCCTCTTCCCCCCACCCTCTTCGCCCCCACCCTCTTCGCCCCCACCCTCTTCGCCCCCACCCTCTTCGCCCCCACCCTCTTCGCCCCCACCCTCTTCGCCCCCACCCTCTTCGCCCCCCACCCTCTTGCCCCCTCCCTCTTGCCCCCTCCCTCTTCCCCTCTATTCTCCCTCCGTCTTTCCTCTCCATTCTCCCTCCCGCTTTTTCTGTTTTTCCTCTCTTTCCCCCTTACTCTCCACCTCTCTGTCTCACACACTTTCCCTCCCTCTCACTCCCTCCCTCTCCCTCCCTCTTACTCCCTCCCTCTTACTCCCTCCCTCTCACTCCTTCCCTCCCTCTCACTCCTTCCCTCCCTCTCACTCCCTCTCTCTCACTCCCTCTCTCTCACTCCCTCTCTCTCACTCCCTCTCTCTCACTCCCTCTCTCTCACTCCCTCTCTCTCACTCCCGCACTCTCACTCCTGCACTCTCACTCCCGCACTCTCACTCCCGCACTCTCACTCCCTCTCTCTCACTCCCTCTCTCTCACTCCCTCTCTCTCACTCCCTCTCTCTAAATCCCTCTCTCTCACTCCCTCTCTCACTCACTCCCTCTCTCGCTCACTCCCTCTCTCGCTCACTCCCTCTCTCTCACACCCTCTCTCTCACTCTCTCTCTCTCACTCCCTCTCTCTCACTCCCTCTCTCTCACTCCCTCTCTCTCACTCCCTCTCTCTCACTCCCTCTCTCTCACTCCCTCCCTCTCTCTCTCTCGCTCCCTCCCTCTCTCTCTCACTCCCTCTCTCTCCCTCCCTCTCTCTCTCACTCCCTCTCTGTCTCTCTCTCTCTCTCTCACTCTCTCCCTCCCTCTCTCTCTCCCTCCTTCTCTCTACCTCCCTCTCTCTCTCGCTCTCTCTCTCACTCTCTCTCTCTCCCTCCCTCTCTCTCTGTCTCTCTCACTCTCTCCCTCTCTCTCTCTCTCTCTCTCTCTCCCTGTGACTGATGGAGCAAGGAGACTCTCTCGCTCTATCTATGCTTTAATACAGGGAGGATTCTCCCAGACCATACTGGCTGTTCCTGAGCCTGTATCAGTCCCCGGCCTCCCCCTCGCTCTCTCCCCCCAACCCCCCCACCCCCATCTCTGCCCCGGTCTCTCTCCCCACCCCTCCCAGTCTCCCCCCCTCCCCCGGTCTCCCTCTCCCTCTCTCCCCCTTCTTTCTCCCTCCCTCACTCCCCATCTCTGCATGTGTACCTACGAACATAGGAATTAGGAACAGGAGGAGGCCACTCGGCCCCTCAAGCCTGCTCTACCATTCAATAAGATCACGTCTGATCTGACAGTAACCTCAACCCCACATTCCTGCTCACCCCCGATAACCTCTCACCCCCTTGTTAATCAAGAATCTATCCAGCTCTGCCTTAAAGATATCCAAAGACTCTGCTTCCTTTTGAGGATGAGAGTTCCAAAGGTCTCTCCCTCCTGGTCTCTTTCTCTCCCTCCCCGTCTCTCTCTTTCTCTCCCTCCTTGTCTCGCTCTCTCTCTCTCTCCCTCCCCGTCTCTCTCTTTCTCTCCCCTCCCCTGACTCTCTCTTCTCTCCCTCCCCTCACTCTCTCTTTCTCTCCCTCCCCGTCTCTCTCTTTCTCTCCCTCCCCGTCTCTCTCTTTCTCTCCCTCCCCGTCTCTCTCTTTCTCTCCCTCCCCGTCTCTCTCTTTCTCTCCCTCCCCGTCTCTCTCTTTCTCTCCCTCCCCGTCTCTCTTTTTCTCTCCCTCCCCGTCTCTCTCTTTCTCTCCCTCCTTGTCTCTCTCTTTCTCTCCCTCCTTGTCTCTCTCTTTCTCTCCCTCCTTGTCTCGCTCTCTCTCTCTCTCTCTCTCCCCACCCGTCTCTCTCTCTCTCTTTCTCCCCACTTCTCTCTCTCTCTATCTCCCCCTCCCTGTCTCTCTCTCTCCCTCCCCATCACTCTCTCTTTCTCTCCCTCCCTCCCTCCCTGTCTTTCTCCCGCCCTCCCCCTCTCTCTCTCTCCCCGTCTCTCTCTCTCTCTCCCCCTCCCCGTCTCTCTCTCTCTCCCCCCGTCTCTCTCTGTCCCCGTCTCTCTCTCTCTCTCTCTCTCCCTCCTTGTCTCTCTCCCCGTCTCTCTCTCTCTCTCCCCCCGTCTCTCTCTCTCCCCGTCTCTCTCTCTCTCTCTCTCTCCCTCCTTGTCTCTCTCCCCGTCTCTCTCTCTCTCTCTCTCTCCATCTCCATCTCTCTCTCTCTCCCCACCCATCTCTCTCCCCATCTCTCTCTCTCTCTCCCCCTCCCCGTCTCTCTCTCTCTCTCCCCACCCATCTCTCTCTCTCTCTCTCTCCCCCCATCTCTCTCTGTCCCCGTCCCTCTCTCTCTCTCTGTCCCTCCCCGTCTCACTCTCTGTCCCTCCCTGCCTCTGTCTCTCTCTCTCTCCCCCCATCTCTCTCTCTCTCTCTCTCTCCCCCCCTCTCTCTCTCTCCCTGCCTCTCTCTCTCTCTCTACCCCCCCTCCCCGTCACTCTCTCCCCATCTCTCTCTCTCTCTCTCTCCCTCCCCAT
Source organism: Carcharodon carcharias (assembly GCF_017639515.1). Classification (NCBI taxonomy): domain Eukaryota; kingdom Metazoa; phylum Chordata; class Chondrichthyes; order Lamniformes; family Lamnidae; genus Carcharodon; species Carcharodon carcharias. The sequence continues at coordinate 1,062,609 of NC_054471.1, read as the reverse complement.
CACCCATCAAAGCTGGCCACTCCCTCCAGCATCTCGCTCTGCCTGTGTTTTCTCCCTATCCCTTTACTCCTCCCTCTCTGGCCCTCCACAATCACTCTTTCTTTCCCTGCTGAAGATACACTGTATCAACCTACCATTCAGGAATAATGTACAATATTTGTTCAAATTTTGTAAACTCGGAATAAATATAAATTTATATAAATGTTAGTCGCTGTGATATCTGTCACCCCTCACCCCTTTGGGATTTGGTCCCTCAGTCCCCATGGTGCTGGGGTACAGAGCGTGACCCTGGACAAAGGGAGTCTCAGTGTCCGTGTACCGGTGAGTGTGAGTGAATCTCAGTGTCCGTGTACCGGTGAGTGTGAGTGAATCTCACTGTCCGTGTACCGGTGAGTGTGAGTGACTCTGTGTCCGTGTACCGGTGAGTGTGAGTGACTCTCAGTGTCCGTGTACCGGTGAGTGTGAGTGAATCTCGGTGTCCGTGTACCGGTGAGTGTGAGTGAATCTCACTGTCCGTGTACCGGTGAGTGTGAGTGACTCTGTGTCCGTGTACCGGTGAGTGTGAGTGACTCTCAGTGTCCGTGTACCGGTGAGTGTGAGTGAATCTCAGTGTCCGTGTACCGGTGAGTGTGAGTGAATCTCAGTGTCCGTGTACCGGTGAGTGTGAGTGACTCTCAGTGTCCGTGTACCGGTGAGTGTGAGTGACTCTCAGTGTCCGTGTACCGGTGAGTGTGAGTGACTCTCAGTGTCCGTGTACCGGTGAGTGTGAGTGAATCTCAGTGTCCGTGTACCAGTGAGTGTGAGTGACTCTCAGTGTCCGTGTACCGGTGAGTGTGAGTGACTCTCAGTGTCCGTGTACCAGTGAGTGTGAGTGACTCTGTGTCCGCGTACCGGTGAGTGTGAGTGAATCTCGGTGTCCGTGTACCGGTGAGTGTGAGTGAATCTCAGTGTCCGTGTACCGGTGAGTGTGAGTGACTCTCAGTGTCCATGTACCGGTGAGTGTGAGTGACTCTCAGTGTCCGTGTACCAGTGAGTGTGAGTGACTTTCAGTGTCCGTGTACCGGTGAGTGTGAGTGACTCTCAGTGTCCGTGTACCAGTGAGTGTGAGTGACTCTCAGTGTCCGTGTACCAGTGAGTGTGAGTGACTCTCAGTGTCCGTGTACCGGTGAGTGTGAGTGAATGTCAGTGTCCGTGTACCGGTGAGTGTGAGGGAATCTCTGTGTCCGTGTACCGGTGAGTGTGAGTGAATCTCTGAGACGCAGCCATGAAACTTTAGATGCATCTGATGCTGTGTCCGTCTTCAGTACCTCAGCCCTTCAGGAGCTGGTGCAAAGCATCACTGGTCACAGATGCTGGTGTGATGAGGGCCAGCCCCTCCTTAAAGGTGCTGAGAGCACACAGAGAATGATGGAACTCTGTGACACCTGCCCGCTACATCCTGGCAGCAATGACAAGCATTGCTGAGATGCAGGCATCAGTAATGTGTCCAGGGAGTGTGAGGCTGGACCATCGCTGTAGTCTGAAGGCTGCACAGACACAGGGAAGAGGCCCTGGACTGAGACACCTGCCTTTATCTTGTGCAGAACGTCTGAGTGACAAGAACACTGCTCATCAGAACAAGGAGCCACAGGCAGGGAGACGTTCTTAGGAACAATAACAGAATTACCTGGAAAAGCTCAGCAGGTCTGGCAGCATCGGCGGAGAAGAAAAGAGTTGACATTTCGAGTCCTCATGACCTTCGACAGAACTGAGTGAATATTAGGAGAGGGGGGAAATATAAGCTGGTTTAAGGTGGTGGGGGGGGGGTGGTGGTGGGAGAGGAGTTGGTGGGGGGGTGTTGTAGGGACAAGCAAACAGTGATAGGAGCAGATAATCTAAAGATGTCACAGACAAAAGAACAAAAGAACACAGGTGTTGAAGTTGGTGATATTATCTAAACGAATGTGCTAATTAAGAATGGATGGTGGGGGGAGCATAAAAGATTTAAAAATAATGGAAATAGGTGGGAAAAGAAAAATCTATATAAATTATTGGAAAAAATAAAAGGAAGGGGGAAAGGGAAAGTGGGTGGGGATGGAGGGGAGAGTTCATGATCTAAAGTTGTTGAATTCAATATTCAGTCCGGAAGGCTGTAAAGTGCCTAGTCGGAAGATGAGGTGCTGTTCCTCCAGTTTGCGTTGAGCTTCACATTCTTGGACATCCTTAGGAGTTTATTGACAATAGTAATCAGTTTGTACAAGTGATTAACACCCGTGCCCAGGCTGTGCAACTAATTCTCCTTAACTGTCCTAACCCTGCCGCTCCGTCTTGGTGCTCCCCGGACATCCACAGTGGAGGTGGGGGCAGCTGCTGACTGTGACGCCCTGTCTGTGGTGACTTTGGCGGGTGTCCTCTGGAGGGCTGAGACCTGGAGGGCTCCGGCCTGGTTTCAGGGTCCTGCTGTGTGGCAGTGACACCCTCCTCGGCCTGTGGAGCTGGAGCTGCTGAGATCTCAGGAAGAGGGGATTCGGATGGGCCGGTCACTCCCAGAGACACCTGGGTGGATGGCCCCGGAGTGTGGACCTACTGATCCTCCTCCCTATGGGTGTCCGAGGGCACCGGGCTGACTCTGTGAGGAGGAGGGATAGCTGGAGTGACATTGAGCTGCCCAGCATCCCGCTCACATACACACTGTCAGAGGCCAACTATGGTGCCAGCGATGGGGTTAAGCCCGTGCAGCAGGGCAGGAGCGACATCCTGGACCAAGGTCTCCATGGTGGCCGCCCTCCTGCCAGTGTTAACCTCGGTGCGTTGGCAATGCCGGTGCTATCACCTCAGTCTGAAGACGGATGGACTCCTCCATCGTGCCTTACAGTCTGAGGAGTGTAGCAGACATCCCTTCCTGATGTTCCCAAGCTGCCTTTGCAGCTCCAGCAACTGTGACATGACCGAGTCCAGAGGCTCCTCATCTGACTCAGACTCAGCAACGTTCTGACCTCCAGCAGCTCCTCCGAGTGCCGGGGACCTGGGAATTCCCTGCCTCTGCCTGCTGTGGATCAGACAGTGCGATGTGTTCACCAGATTGTGATCCCGAGGTGACTGTAAAGCTGGGTCCCACCAAGGTGTGTGTCTCTGTGTTGGTGGAGGGTGTGGGTGATGCTGTGATGGGACTTCAGGGAGGGTGACTCCAGATTCCTCTTCAGAGGTTTCTTCGGGGCTCGATTGGAGGCCCTGGGTCATGGACTCTGTCGGCTGTTTGCCAGATGTGCCTGTGAAAGCACGGGGAGATAATTTGTGAATGGCAGTGGCCTGTGAAAGAGGACACATCACTCACAGCCTGGGTGTCTGGTGGATGTTGCACTGCTGGATCCTCACTGGTAGAGCAGCGCTGACTTCACTGTCAGCACAGGACCGGTCCCGGTCGTCGCCGGCCAGACGGATGGCTCTGTTTTCAAAGCCGGTGATCTCCCTGATTTCGAGCGTTCCTCTACTGGTCTGCGACCTCTCTCCTGTTGTGAGCCAGTTTGTCCTGCATGGATAGAGATGGGGAGAGTGTAAGCTGGTCCCCTGCTGGGCCAGATGATAAGTATACTTGGCCTGTGTGGTGGTGAGTGGTCCCATGGACAGGATGAGGACAATGACGGTGAGTGTGAGAGAGTGAATGGTGATGTCCCTCGCACTGGCAGTGAGTGAGGGCCCTGTGGGTGTGTGATGAGTGTGTGTGTGTGTGTGAGTTGGGAGCGATGAGAAGAGTGACTTACCCTGGGGAACGGAGGAGACCATTCATCCTCTTGTGGCACTGGGTAGCTGTCCTCCTCTGGAGAGCATTGGCACTGACCACCACTGCCCCTGCCTCCCAAGCCGGGTTGGTGATGTTGCTGCCCATCCTGAGGCCAGAGTGGGGGTACAGGACATCCCAGTGATCTCCACCAGCTGTCACTCGAGGGAGAGGTTGTTGAAGTGGGGGGGACTGAGGTTTTTTCTCCTTTACTGGCCATGTCTCCCGGACAGCGGTGGTGAGCTGGTGTTGGTGAGACTGTAAACGTGGCGGGTGGGGTGACAGTGGCCGGCTGTGTCCCAGAAGTAATGTGGTGGGCCCAGGGTGGTGCATTGTGAAAACGCACCATCGCTGCCAGCGAGTGGAATGCCATTTTTCCCGCTTGCTGGAAAGGTTGTATCAGAAAAGGAAATGGTTGTTCAAACTGTAGCAGTGGCACAGGTGAAATGTGTTCCCTCAGGATGCACAGCAAAGGGGGATATTGTTCAGGACAGTCCAGCGAATTCTTTGATTATTGGGGAAGGAAGTCAGGTTAGCAGAGGATCTGGGTGTTTTGTGTGGAAGGGAGACATGTTCCCCTTCTCCTCCAGCAATAAGTAACGGGGTTAGAATTTGAGAGATACAGGGGCAGATCAATCATTGATGGTGGCTGATGAAATAGTTTTATGAAGGAAAATGTATTAATGGAATTTATGGACCTGTCTCTTTGTGTAAAGTCAAATTACAAAGTCACTTAGTAAATGGAATTGTTAGGGTGCGAATTATTCCTAAATCACCCATTGAAGGGGTAGATTTTATTCTGGTTAATGATGTAGCTAGCAGAGACAATAATGTGGTGATGACTGTATTGTAGCGGGTGGTTGATCATACTGATCTTAAACTTCAGGAAGCCGCTGTGGCCAAAAATGAGATGCTTATTATTGATAAGCAGAATCACAGAATCTCACAGTGCAGAAGAGGCCCTTCGGTCCATCGAGTCTGCACCGACACATGAGAAACACCTGACCTACCTACCTAATCCCATTTACCAGCACTTGACCCATAGCCTTGAATGTTATGATGTGCCAAGTGCTCATCCAGGTACTTTTTAAAGGATGTGAGGCAACCCGCCTCCACCACCCTCCCAGGCAGCGCATTCCAGACCCTCACCACCCTCTGGGTAAAAAAGTCTTTCCTCACATCCCCCCTAAACCTCCTGCCCCTCGCCTTGATATTATGTCCCCTTGTGACTGACCCTTCAACTAAGGGGAACAGCTGCTCCCTATCCACCCTGTCCATGCCCCTCATAATCTTGTACACCTCGATCAGGTCGCCCCTCAGTCTTCTCTGCTCCAACAATAACAACCCAAGTCTATCCAACCTCTCTTCATTACTTAAATGTTTCATCCCAGGCAACATCCTGGTGAATCTCCTCTGCACCCCCTCCAGTACAATCACATCCTTCCTATAATGTGGCAACCAGAACTGCACACAGTACTCCAGCTGTGGCCTCACCAAGGTTCTATACAACTCCAACATGACCTCCCTATTTTTGTAATCTATGCCTCGATTGATAAAGGCAAGTGTCCCATATGCCTTTTTCACCACCCCACTAACATGCCCCTCCGCCTTCAGAGATCTATGGACACACACACCAAAGTCCCATTGTTCCTCAGAACTTCCTAGTGTCATGCCGTTCATTGAATACTTCCTTGTCAAATTACTCCTTCCAAAGTGTATCACCTCACACTTTTCAGGGTTAAATTCCATCTGCCACTTATCTGCCCATTTGACCATCCCGTCTATATCTTCCTGTAGCTCAAGACACTCAACCTCACTGTTAACCACCCGGCCAATCTTTGTGTCACCCGCAAACTTGCTAATCCCACATAGTCATCTATGTTGTTTATATAAATGACAAATAATAGGGGACCCAGCACAGATCCCTGTGGTGCACCACTGGACACTGGCTTCCAGTCACTAAAGCATCCTTCTGTCATCACCCTCTGCCTCCTACCACTAAGCCAATTTTGAATCCACCTTATCAAATTAGCCTGTGTCCCATGTGCATTTGCCTTCTTTATAAGTCTCCCATGTGGGACCTTGTCAAAGGCTTTGCTGAATTCCATATAAACTACATCAACTGCACTACCCTCATCTACACACCTGGTCACCCCCTCAAACAATTCAATCACATTTGTTAAGCATGACCTCCCTCTGACAAAGCCATGCTGACTCTCCCTGATCAAACCTTGCCTCTCCAAGTGGAAATAGATTCTCTCCTACAGAATTTTCTGCAATAGTTTCCCTACCACCGACGTGAGACTCACTGGCCTGTCGTTCCCTGGCTTATCTTTACAACCCTTCTTAAATAGCGGAACCACAATAGCTGTTCTCCAGTCCTCTGGCACCTCCCCCAATTAAAGGAAATTGAAGGAAAACCTGATCAATGTAGAAAATTAACTTTTGTGTATGAAAGAGGAGTTTGCTAATGAGGAAGGAGAGATTGCGAATGATTGAGAAGCAGTCACAGGAAGAAGAGTAATTGACTGAGGACTTGAAACGTCTAAAGGATAAACTTGGAGAAGCAAATTTAACCAAGGCCAATCCTCAGTTAAAACTTGATGAACTTCAAGCACCAGTAGTTTTCAGAAAGTAGTTGCTATGAAATATCAGGGAAAATGCCTTGAGCAGGAAAAGGAATTGTTGATAAATCAGAGTAATTGGATGAATGTGGAATTAAAAACCAAAACTAACAAAGGTTTAGAACTTGGTTGGGAAAAGATCAGTGAGATCCTTGAGCTTTGAAACAATCTGGAGAAAATGAAAGAGGGAGATGTGTGTTGATGGAGTGTCACTGATCTAAAGTCGTTCCTGGAAATAAAAACTCCTTGTTCAATAAATTGTGGTTCAGTTGAGCAAAGAACTGATCCAAACAACATTACTGACGTATCAACTTCAGTAATGGACAGTGTGAGAGCAGCTGAAGTGCCTGCCGAATTGAAAATTAAGATGTGTCAACACAAAGGACTGAAAGTGCAAAATGGCTTTTCCAAGTCAGTGACCAGAGACCTTGATTTACAGGTGACTGCCGGTGCTAATCCACAAAATACAGCACTTGGACTCCAGGCAAGTGGAAAGACCATTCACAACCTGTAGAGAGGCATGATATGGTTTATAGGTTATGTAAAAGAGTTGTAGGGTCGGAACGAACTATGAAATTCCAAAGGGAGAAAGTCATTAACATTGCTGAAGGAGTGAAAAAGACCTGTTGGAAATGGGATCGGGAGAGAAACCAATATCATAAAAAGTTTAAAGATCAAACCAAGCAGGAGTATGAAACTCTTTTGTATGAACATAAAAAGTGTCTCTATAACATCCTTGAAATGGTGAAAAGACCAGAGAGGAAAGATGTTAATGCTAAATGGAAGTGAGAATTTATCTATTGCGCTCTCCTGTCTGACCCCTCCTTCCAGCTTATATTTCATCTCATTTCTATATGTCTTAGTTCTGATGAAGGGTCATCCAGACTCGCAACGTCAACTGTGTCCCTCTCCACAGATGCTGTCAGACCTGCTGAGTTTTTCCAGGTATTTTTGTTTTTGCTTTGGATTTCCAGCATCAGCAGTTTTTTGCTTTTATCTTAGTGTTTAATTTGACTGCTACCTCTCTTCAAGGAATGTCTACCTTGAAGAAGTACTGCTCTTCTCTCCAACAGGATTTCCGCCTGTCTCTTTTGCCCTGTTCACCTTCATTGCATTCCATTTCTCTCTTGATGTTTGACAAGGTGTTTACTAAAACCCGCTTTCACAGCCACATCTCCTTTCTCAGTGACTGTCTCTGTCTCCGACTTACCCCACGTGGATTCCAACTGAAGTTCCACCCCTCATGTTTCAAACCCACCCAAGATTACAGGTATCTCGGGGACATACAATGCTCCTCGGACTGCTGTTCCCATCACATTCTGAGATCCACACTCAGTGCCATGCGCCGCCACATGAACACACTCAACCTCTCCCTCCAGCAGCACCGACTCACCCTGTCTCTGAGTTGTCCATGCCCCAGTTTCATTTTATTCTTCGTCTCATCCAACGCCTCAACAAGAAACTTTGTCTCTTTCTTTCAGGTGCAAAGGAACAAAAGCTCCAACAACTCATCGACACCAACGCCCATCCAGGACCCTCCACCCCTGCATGTCCCTCTGACCCCATCCCAGCCCCGGCCGTGTATTCACTATACCCCCTGACCTTCCCCTCTCCGATGCTGAACGTTCAGTGCTCAGCAAAGGACTCAGTTTCATACCCTTACGCCCTCACCTCAATGAATTTCGGGCTCGGCATGATGCTGAACCCTTCTTCCGCCGTCTTCGTCTCCGGGCTCACTTCTTTGGGCAGGAGTCCTCTCCCCATTCAACAGATCCTTTTACCCAACTCCAATATTCTCCCTCCACCTGGACCCCTCCCTCTGGATTCTTACCTTCTCTTGATCTTTTCATTGAGAACTGTCGGCGTGACATTAGTCGTCTCAATTTCTCTGCTCCTCTCACCCACTCTAACCTGTCTCTCTCTGAACTTACTGCACTCCGTTCTCTCAGGTCCAACCCTGACATTGTCATCAAACCCGCTGACAAGGGTGGTGCTGTTGTTGTCTGGCGCACTGACCTCTACCTCGCAGAGGCTGAGTGTCAACTCGCAGACACTTCCTCCTACCTCTCCCTGGACCACGACCCCACCACTGAATATCACGCTAGTGTTTCCAGGACTGTCACTGACCTCATCTCCGCTGGAGATCTTCCCTCCACAGCTTCCAACCTCATAGTCTCCCAACCTCGGACGGCCCGCTTCTATCTCCTACCCAAAATCCACAAGCAGGACTGATTGTGTCAGCCTGTTCCTGCCTCATGCTCATTTCTTGTTATCTTGACTCCATTCTCTCTCCCCTTGCCCAGTATCTCCCCACCTACATCCGCAATTCCTCTCACGCCCCACATTAGATCAACAATTTCCAGTTCCCTGGCCCCAACCTCCTCCTCTTCACCATGGACGTCCAATCCCTCTACACCTCCATCCCCCATCAGGATGGTCTGAGGGCCCTTAGCTTCTTCCTCGAACAGAGGCCCGAACAATCCCCATCCACCACTACTCTCCTCCGTCTGGCTGAACTTGTTCTCACGCTGAACAATTTCTCCTTCAACTCCTCTCACTTCCTCCAAATAAAAGGTGTGGCTATGGGTACCCGCATGGGCCCCAGCTATGCCTGTCTCCGGCCCCCTCCCACAACTCTTTCTCCGGTACATCGATGATTACTTCGGTGCTGCTTCATGCTCTCGTCGGGATCTGGAAAAATTTATTAATTTTGCTTCCAATTTCCACGCCTCCAACATTTTCACATGGTCCATCTCTGACACTTCCCTTCCCTTCCTTGACCTCTCTGTCTCAATCTCTGGTGATAGACTGTCCACCAATATCCATTACAAACCCACCGACTCCCACACCTACCTCGACTACAGCTCCTCACACCCCGCTTCCTGTAAGGACTCCATCCCATTCTCTCAGTTCCTTCGCCTCCGTCGCATCTGTTCTGATGATGTTACCTTCAAAAACAGTTCCTCTGACATGTCTTCCTTCTTCCTTAACCGAGGTTTTCCACCCACGGTCGTTGACAGGGCCCTCAACCGTGTCCGGCCCATCTCCTGCGCATCCGCCCTCACGCCTTCTCCTCCCTCCCAGAAACATGATAGGGTCCCCCTTGTCCTCACTTATCACCCCACCAGCCTCCGCATTCAAAGGATCCTCCTCCGCCATTTCCGCCAACTCCAGCATGATGCCACCACCAAACACATCTTCCCTTCACCCCCGCCCCCCCCGCCACATTCCACAGGGATCGTTCCCTCCGGGACACCCTGGTCCACTCCTCCATCACCCCCTACTCCTCAACCCCCTCCCACGACACCTTCCCATGCAACCGCAGAAGGTGCAACACCTGCCCCTTTACTTCCCCTCTCCTCACCGTCCAAGGGCCCAAACACTCCTTTCAAGTGAAGCAGCATTTCACTTGCACTTCCCTCAGTTTAGTCTACTGCATTTGCTGCTCCCAATGCGGTTTCCTCTACATTGGAGAGACCAAACGTAAACTGGGTGACCGCTTTGCAGAACACCTTCGGTCTGTCTGCAAGAATGACCCAAACCTCCCTGTCGCTTGCCATTTTAACACTCCACCCTGCTCTCTTGCCCACATGTCTGTCCTTGGCTTGCTGCATTGTTCCAGTGAAGCCCAACGCAAACTGGAGGAACAGCACCTCATCTTCCGACTAGGCACTTTACAGCCTTCCAGACTGAATATTGAGCTCAACAATTTTAGATCATGAACTCCCTCCTCCATCCCCACCCCCTTTCCGATCCCCCTTTTCCAATAATTTATAGTTTTCTTTTATTATTAATTATTTTTTGCACAATATATTTTTTCTTTTCCCTCCTATTTTTAAATTTATTTTGATCTATTGTTTCATCTCCACCTTTTAGCCCATTTCGATCCCATCCCCCTCCCCACACCCACCAGGGCCATCTGCCACTAGCTTGCTTCCCTTAATGCCCCTATTAGCACATCCTTTAGATAATATCACCACCATCAACACCCCTTTGTCCTTTTGTCTTTGACATCTTTGGCAATCTCTTCTTGGCCTCCACCTATCACTGGCCCCCTATCGAGCTCTCCTGTCCCACCCCCCACCAGCTTATGTTTCATCTCATTTCTATATGTCTTGGTTCTGATGAAGGGTTATCTAGACTCGAAATGTTAACTGTGTTCCTCTCCGCCGATGCTGTCAGACTTGCTGAGCTTTTCCAGCTATTTTTGTTTTTGTTTTAGAATTTACCACATTTGAGTTCGGAAAAGGAGTTTTACGGTGAGTTTGGAATTTGCTGAATTAAATGCTGGGAGTAGGAGGAAGAAGAATCTCAGAATTTTAATGGCACAGGAGGAGGCCATTCAGCCCATCGTGTCTGCACCGGCTCTCGTGATTACACTGTGATGTACATATTCCACTAACCCTGTTATGTTTATTAACTTTAGGTACATTTCTGTAATTGTACAGTCTGATGTGTAGTTGTAAACTGATTTGAAAATTTTATCTGTATAGACTGTAAGAAGTTATTGTTAAAAGTTTATGTTAAGTTTGTGTGAGGTGGATTATAAAGAAACCTTCACTGTTATGAAGCTTTCTTTCAAGGGTGAAAGTGTTAGGAACTAGAGATAGTTTAAGTCAATTCTATTTGTATTTCTGGGTGTTGGGAATGAATTTTATCTTGAAGTTCATGTTTAATTTGTATGTCTGTATTTGTGTGTTAAGAAGGAGGGGAGGGGGAAACTTGAGTTTTAGTTTCAATTTAAAAGATGGCTGCATTTTAATGAGGCTTTACGTCTCTTTCAGCAAAGGAGGACCAAGGGATTGATTACGAAGGGGAAAATAGAGTATGAGAGTAAGCTTGCGGGGAACATAAAAACTGACTGTAAAAGTTTCTATAGGTATGTGAAGAGAAAAAGATTGGTGAAGACAAATGTAGGTCCCTTACAGTCAGAAACAGGGGAATTTATAATGGGGAACAAAGAAATGGCTGACCACCTAAATACATAATTTGCTTCTGTCTTCACAAAGGAGGACACAAATAACATACCAGAAATGTTGGGAAACACAGGGTTCAGTGAGAGGGAGGAACTGAAAGAAATCAGTATTAGTAGGGAAATGGTGTTGGGGAAATTGATGGGATTGAAGGCCGATAAATCCCCAGGGCCTGATAATCTACATCTCAGGGTACTTGAGGAAGTGGCCCTAGAAATAGTGGATGAATTGGTGGTCACCTTCCGAGATTCTATAGGCTCTGGAACAGTTCCTACAGATTGGAGGGTAGCTAATGTAACCCCACTATTTAAAAAGGGAAGCAGAGAGAAAACAGGGAATTATAGACCAGTCAGCCTGACATCGTTAGTGGGGAAAATTCTAGAGTCCATTATAAAAGATTTAATAGCTGAGCACGTGGGAAACAGTGGCAGAATCAGACACAGTCAGCATGGATTTACAAAAGGGAAATCATGCTTGACAAATCTACTGGAATTTTTCGAGGATGTAACTAGTAGAGTTGATGAGGGGGAGTCAGTGGATGTGGTTTATTTGTCCTTTCAGGAGGCTTTCGACAAAGCCCCACATAAGAGATTAGCGTGTAAAATTAAAGCACATGGGATTGGGGGTAGTGTATTGAGATGGATAGAAAACTGGTTGGCAGACAGGAAACAGAGTAAGCATAAATGGGTCTTTTTCCGAATGGCAGGCAGTGACTAGTGGGATACCGCAGGGATCGGTGCTGGGACCCCAGTTATTCACAATATATGTTAATGATTTAGATGAGGGAACTAAATGTAATATCTCCAAATTTGCAGATGACACAATGCTGGGTGGGAAGATGAGCTGTGAGGAGGATGCAGAGATGCTTCAGTGTGATTTGGACAAGCTGAGTGAGTGGGCAAATGCATGGCAGATGCAGTATAATGTGGATAAATGTGAGGTTATCCACTTTGGTAGCAAAAACAGGAAGGCAGATTATTATCTGAATGGCTATAAATTGAGAGAGGGGAATGTGCAACGAGACCTGGGTGTCCTGAAGGTAAACATGCAGGTACAGCAGGCGGTAAAGAAGGCAAATGGTATGTTGGCCTTCATAGTGAGAGGATTCGAGTACAGGAGCAGGGATGTCTTGCTGCAATTGTACAGGGCCTTGGTGAGACCACACCTGGAATATTGTGTGCAGTTTTGGTCTCCTTATCTGAGGAAGGATGTTCTTGCTATAGAGGGAGTGCAGCAAAGGTTTACCAGACTGATTCCTGGGATGGTGGGACTGACATATGAGGAGTGGTTGAGTCAGTTAGGATTATATTCACTGGAGTTCAGAAGGATGAGGGGGATCTCATAGAAACCTATAAAATTCTAACGGGACTGGACAGGGTAGATGCAGGAAGGATGTTCCCGATGGTGGGGGAGTCCAGAACCAGGGGTCACTGTCTGAGGATACGGGGTAGACCGTGTAGGACTGAGATGAGGAGAAATTTCTTCACCCAGAGAGAGGTGAGCCTGTGGAATTCGCTAACACAGAAAGTAGTTGAGGCCAAGACATTGTATGTTTTCAAGAAAGAGTTAGATATAGCTCTTGGGGTGAAAGGAATCACAGGATATGGGGAGAAAGCGGGAGCAGGATATTGAGTTGGATGATCAGCCATGATCATAATGAATGGCGGAGCAGGCTCGAAGGGCTGAATGGCCTGTTCCTGCTCCTAGTTTCTATGTTTGAAGGGAAGTTAAAACAAACACAAAGTAGAAAAACTGGGCTGTTGCCAAGACATAGGAGGTGCAGACACACAAATGGAACAGCAGTTCTTTTTAGTTCAATTGAATGCCAGGAGAGACTGGACAGGGCAGAAGGAACTGCAGAGAGAGCAGATTTCCCAAAGGAACTGAGAGGTTCCAAAGCCAAGGAGAGCAGAGAAAGGTCCCCAAGAAGAGCTTTTTGTCAAAGGGAAAGAATGAGAATCTGGAAAGGTTCTGTTCAATGGAAGTGAAAGCAAAGAGCAGAGGGGAAGGTTCCAAGCTTAAAGAGAGAAAGCTGCACGATGCAGACCTAAAGCAAAATAGGCTTGTGAGAAGCCAGGAGATCCAAGGAGTCAGCTGAAGGTCTGTAGCTCTTTACCATGGGCATGCAGTAGTATTCTGTTGGTATGGCCGAATCAGTGAGAGAGAGTGTGTGGAAGGGAAAGATGAATGCACGTGACAATCCTGGGGAGAGGAACATTGGAAGGAGATCTTGGAACCCTGGGCGTGAACCCTAGCGAAGGCATAAGAGACAATGTGTCATTTGGGAAAAGATTGGAAAGCAGGTTCTTCGATAGAGGAGATTGGAAATCCTCATGCACAAGATGGAGCTCAGTGACACCGGTTGGTTCATAGTGTGGCAAGTGTCGGGGAGTGGGGGGGAGTTGATGGCATCTGTCACTTGGGTTGAGAGAGTGGTGTTCCTGTCCACAGGTCACCTATTGGTCTCTACTTATCTAAACAAAAAAATAAAAGTTAGGGTTTATCAAGCTGGGTTCCATCCTGGGATCTGGCTTGTCCAGGGTAACCTCAGATGGGATCATAATGAAACAAGTCCAGTCTGTCCAACCTTCCTCGTAAAACAACCCACTCACTCCAGGTATCGATTCAGTAAACCTCCTGAACCATCTCCAATGCATTTACATCCTTCCCTAAATAAGGAGACCAGAACTGCCCACAGTATCCAAGGTGTGGTCTCACCAATGCCCTGCATAATTCCTCTCATAATAAAGGGCAGTATTCCATTAACCTTCTTAATTACTTACTGTACCTGCATACTAACGTCTTGTGACTCATGTACTAGAACACCCAGATCCCTCTGCACCTCGGACTTCTACAGCCGTTCTCCATTTAAGTAATACTCTGTTTTTTATTCTCTCTGCCAAAGTGAACAACTTCACATTTTCCCACATTAAACTCCATGTGCCAGATTTTTACCAACTTGCTCGATATCTCTATATCCGTCGGCAATCTCCTCATGTCCTCTTTACAACATACTTTTCTACCTATCTTTGTGTCATCTGCAAATGTAGCTACCATGTCTTCACTTCTCTTATCTAAGTCATTGATGTAAAACATAAAAAGTTGAGGCCCTAGTACAGACCCCTGAGTGACTCCACTCATCACATCCTGCCAATCAGAAAAAGAGCCATTTATACATACTCTCTGCTTTCGTCTATCCAGGATAATATGTTACCACCCCCCCCCCCCCCTCAATCCATGCACACACACCATGAGCTTTTCTTTTCCACAGTAACCTTTGATGTGGCATTTTATCAAATGCCTTCTGGAAATCCAAGAACAGCATGTCTACAGGTTCCCCTTTATCCACAGCACATGTTACTCCTTCAAAGAACCCCAATACATTGGTTAAACATGATTTCTGTTTCTCAAAACCATGCTGACTCTTCCCGATTACCTTGAGCTCTTCTAAGTGCCCGGCTATAACCTCCTTAACGATCGATTCTAATAACTTCCTCATGACAGACGTCAAGCTAACTGGCCTATAGTTTGTCTGCAAGAATGACCCAAACCTCCCTGTCGCTTGCCATTTCAACACTCCACCCTGCTCTCTTGCCCACATGTCTGTCCTTGGCCTGCTGCATTGTTCCAGTGAAGCTCAACGCAAACTGGAGGAACAGCACCTCATCTTTCGACCAGGCACTTTACAGCCTTCCGGACTGAATATTGAATTCAACAACTTTAGATCTTGAACTGCCTCCTCCATCCCCACCCCCTTTCCGTTTCTTCCCCCTTCCTTTTGTTTTTTCCAATAATTTATAGAGATTTTTCTTTTCCCACCTATTTCCATTATTTTTAAATCTTTTAAGCCCTGCTAGTCTTTCCACCCCACCCCCACTAGAGCTATACCTTGAGTGCCCTACCATCCATTCTTAATTAGCACATTCGTTAGATAATATCACCACCTTCAACACCTCTTTGTTCCTTTGTCTGTGACATCTTTTGATTATCTGCTCCTATCACTGCTTGCTTGTCTCTACAACCACACACCCCCCACTTCTCTTTCCCCCCACCCCCCCCCCACAACCTTAAACCAGCTTATATTTCACCCCTCTCCTAAGATTCACTCAGTTCGGTCGAAGGGTCATGAGGACTCGAAACGTCAACTCTTTCCTTCTCCGCCGATGCTGCCAGACCTGCTGAGTTTTTCCAGCTAATTCTGTTTTTGTTTTGGCCTATAGTTTCCTGTTTTCTGCCCCTGTCCCTTCTTGAATATATTTGCTACTTTCCAATCTGATGGAACCTTTCCAGAATCTAGTGAATTCTGGAAAATTAACACCGGCGCATCGACTACCTCATTAGCCACCTCCTTTGAGACCCTAGGATGTTATCCACCAGGACCCGGAGACTTGCCAGCCCGCAGCTCCATCAATTTACTCAGTATCGTTTCCCTAGTGATTTCAATTTCACCAAGTTCCCCTCTCAATTCCACCTTCTGATTTAAACTATTATTGGAATGCTTTCTCTATCTTCTACAGTGTGAGCTAAGCTATAGCTCATGGAATAAAAGAGACGGTAGCAAGCTGAATAAGGATTGGGTGAATGACAGGACACAGAGAGTGGTAGGTTATGGATGTTTCTCGTGCTAGAGAGAGGATGTGGGCTTCACTGGCTGGGCCAGGATTATGTCCATCCCTAATTGCCCTTGAGAAGGTGGTGGTGAGCTGCCTTCTTGAACCGCTGCAGTCCATGTGGTGTAGGTACACCCACAGTGCTGTTAGGAGGGGAGTTCCAGGATTTTGACCCAGTGACAGTGAAGGAACAGTGATATATTTCCAAGTCAGGATGGTGAGTGACTTGGAGGGGAACTTCCAGGTGGTGGTGTTCCCATCTATCTGCTGCCCTTGTCCTTCTAGATGGTAGTGGTCGTGGGTTTGGATGGTGCTGTCTAAGGAGCCTTGGTGAGTTCCTGCAGTGCATCTTGTAGATGGTACACACACTGCTGCTACTGTGCGTCGGTGGTGGAGGGAGTGAATGTTTGTGGATGTGGTACAAAACAAAAAAAGAATTACCTGGAAAAACTCAGCAGGTCTGGCAGCATCGGCGGAGAAGAGAAGAGTTTACGTTTCGAGTCCTCATGACCCTTCGACAGAACTTGAGTTCGAGTCCAAGAAGGAGTTGAAATATAAGCTGGTTTAAGGTGTGTGTGTGGGGGGCGGAGAGAGAGAGAGGTGGAGGGGAGGGGGGTGTGGTTGTAGGGACAAACAAGCAGTGATAGAAGCAGATCATCAAAAGATGTCAACGACAATAGTACAATAGAACACATAGGTGTTAAAGTTAAAGTTGGTGATATTATCTAAACGAATGTGCTAATTAAGAATGGATGGTAGGGCACTCAAGGTATAGCTCTAGTGGGGTTTTTTTTTATATATAATGGAAATAGGTGGGAAAAGGAAAATCTTTATAATTTATTGGAAAAAAAAGGGAAGGGGGGAACAGAAAGGGGGTGGGGATGGGGGAGGGAGCTCACGACCTAAAGTTGTTGAATTCAATATTTAGTCCGGAAGGCTGTAAAGTCCCTAGTCGGAAGATGAGGTGCTGTTCCTCCAGTTTGCGTTGGGCTTCACTGGAACAATGCAGCAAGCCAAGGACAGACATGTGGGCAAGAGAGCAGGTTGGAGTGTTAAAATGGCAAGCGACAGGGAGGTTTGGGTCTTTCTTGCGGACAGACCACAGGTGTTCTGCAAAGCGGTCACCCAGTTTACGTTTGGTCTCTCCAATGTAGAGGAGACCACATTGGGAGCAACGAATGCAGTAGACTAAGTTGGGGGAAATGCAAGTGAAATGCTGCTTCACTTGAAAGGAGTGTTTGGGTCCTTGGATGGCGAGGAAAGAGGAAGTGAAGGGGCAGGTGTTGCATCTTTTGCGTGGGCATGGGGTGGTGCCATAGGAGGGGGTTGAGGAGTAGGGGGTGATGGAGGAGTGGACCAGGGTGTCCCGGAGGGAACGATCCCTACGGAATGCCGATAAGGGGTGTGAAGGGAAGATGTGTTTGGTGGTAGCCTCATGCTGGAGTTGGCGGAAATGGCGGAGGATGATCCTTTGAATGCGGAGGCTGGTGGGGTGATAAGTGAGGACAAGGGGGACCCTATCATGTTTCTGGGAGGGAGGAGAAGGCGTGAGGGCGGATGCGCGGGAGATGGGCCGGACACGGTTGAGGGCCCTGTCAACGACCGTGGGTGGAAAACCTCGGTTAAGGAAGAAGGAGGACATGTCGGAGGAACTGTTTTTGAAGGTAGCATCATCGGAACAGATGCGACGGACGCGAAGGAACTGAGAGAATGGGATGGAGTCCTTACAGGAAGCGGGGTGTGAGGAGCTGTAGTCGAGGTAGCTGTGGGAGTCGGTAGGCTTGTAATGGATATTGGTGGACAGTCTATCACCAGAGATTGAGACAGAGAGGTCAAGGAAGGGAAGGGAAGTGTCAGAGATGGACCACGTGAAAATGATGGAGGGGTGGAGATTGGAAGCAAAATTAATAAATCTTTCCAAGTCCTGACGAGAGCATGAAGCGGCACCGAAGTAATCATCGATGTACCGGAGAAAGAGTTGTGGAAGGGGGCCGGAGTAGTACTGCAACAAGGAATGTTCCACGTACCCCATAAAGAGACAGGCATAGCTGGGGCCCATGCGGGTACCCATAGCCACACCTTTTATTTGGAGGAAGTGAGAGGAGTTGAAGGAGAAATTGTTTAGCGTGAGAACAAGTTCAGCCAGACGGAGGAGAGTAGAGGTGGATGGGGATTGTTCGGGCCTCTGTTTGAGGAAGAAGCTAAGGGCCCTCAGACCATCCTGGTGGGGGATGGAGGTGTAGAGGGATTGGACATCCATGGTGAAGAGGAAGCGGTAGGGGCCAGGGAACTGGAAATTGTTGATGTGACGTAAGGTGTCAGAGGAATCATGGATGTAGGTGGGAAGGGACTGGACAAGGGGAGAGAGAAGGGAGTCAAGATAATGAGAAATGAGTTCTGTGGGGCAGGAGCAAGCTGAGACGATCGGTCTACCGGGGCAGTTCTGTTTGTGGATTTTGGGTAGGAGATAGAAGCGGGCCGTCCGAGGTTGGGCGACTATCAGGTTGGAAGCTGTGGGAGGGAGATCCCCAGAGGAGATGAGGTCAGTGACAGTCCTGGAAACAATGGCTTGATGTTCAGTGGTGGGGTCATGGTCCAGGGAGAGGTAGGAGGAAGTGTCTGCGAGTTGACGCTCAGCCTCCGCGAGGTAGAGGTCAGTGCTCCAGACAGCAACAGCACCACCCTTGTCAGCGGGTTTGATGACAATGTCAGGGTTGGACCCGAGAGAATGGAGTGCAGTAAGTTCAGAGAGAGACAAGTTAGAATGGGTGAGAGGGGCAGAGAAATTGAGACGACTAATGTCGCGCCGACAGTTCTCGATGAAAAGATTTAGAGAAGGTAAGAATCCAGAGGGAGGGGTCCAGGTGGAGGGAGAATATTGAAGATGGGTAAAAGGATCCGTTGAACTGGGAGAGGACTCCTGCCCAAAGAAGTGAGCCCGGAGACGAAGACGGCGGAAGAAGGGTTCAGCATCATGCTGAGCCCGAAATTCATTGAGGTGAGGGCGTAAGGGTATGAAACTGAGTCCTTTGCTGAGCACTGAATGTTTAGCATCGGAGAGGGGAAGGTCAGGGGGTATAGTGAATACACGGCTGGGGTTGGGATTGGAAGATGGGGTGGGGATGGAGGGACAGGCAGGGGTGGAGGTTCCTAGATGGGTGTTGGTGTCGATGAGTTGTTGGAGCTTGCGTTCCTTAGCACTTGAGAGAAAGAGAAAAAGTTTCTTGTTGAGGCGTCGGATGAGCCGAAGAATAAAATGAAACTGGGGGCACGCGCAGCTTTGAAAAAGGGTACGGCGGTGCTGCTGGAGGGAGAGGTCGAGTGTGTTCATATGGCGGCGCATGGCACTGAGTGTGGATCTCAGAATGTGACGGGAACAGCAGTCCGAGAAACGTTTTATGTCCCGGAGATACCTGTAATCCTGGGTGGGTTCGAAACATGAGGGGTGGAATTTCAGTTGAAATCCACATGGGGTAAGTCGGAGACGGAGACAATCACTGAGAAAGGAGATATGGCTGTGAAAGCGGGTTTTAGTAAACACCTGGATGTGGTGCCAATCAAGTGGCTGCTTTGTCCTGCATGGTGTCCAGCTTCTTGAGTGTTGTAGGAACTGCACTCATCCAGGCTTGTGTAGCATGAATGTTACTTGCCACTTGTCAGCCCAAGCCTGGATATTGTCCAGGTCTTGCTGCATTTGGACATGGACTGCTTCAGTATCTGAGGAGTCGTGAATGTTGCTGAACATTGTGCAATTATCAGCGAACATCCCCACTTCTGACCTTATGATGGAAGGAAGGTCATTGATGAAGCAGCTGAAGATGGTTGGGCCAAGGACACTAACCTGAGGAACTCCTGCAGTGATGTCCTGGAGCTGAGATGACTGACCTCCAACAACACAACCATCTTCCTTTGTGCTGGGTATGACTCTAACCAGCGGAGAGTTTTCCCCCGATTCCCATTGACTCCAGTTTCGCTAAGGCTCCTTGATTCCACACTCAGTCAAATGCTGCCTTGATGTCAAGGACAGTCACTCTCACCTCACCTCAGGAGTTCATCTCTTTTGTCCATGTTTGAGCCAAGGCTGTAATGAGGTCAGGAGCTGAGTGGCTCTGGCAGAACCCAAACTGGGCATCAGTGAGCAGGTTATTGCTAAGCAAGTACCACTTGATAGCACTGCTGATGACCCCTTCCATTACTTTACTGATGATGGAGAGTAGACTGATGGGGCAGTAATTGGCTGGGTTGGATTTGTCCTGCTTTTTGTGTACAGGACATACCTGGGCAATTTTCCACATAGCTGGGTAGATACCAGTGTTGTAGCTGTACTGGAACAGCTTGGCTAGGGTTGCTGCAAGTTCTGGAGCACAAGTCTTCAGTACTATTGCCGTAATATTCTCAGTTCCCATAGTCTTTGCAGTATCCAGTGCCTTCAGCCATTTCTTGATATCACGTGGAGTGAATCGAATTGGCTGGAAACTGGCATCTGTGATGCTGGGGACCTCTGGAGGAGGCTGAGATGGATCGTCCACTCTGCACTTCTGGCTGAAGATTGTAGCAAATGCTTCAGCTTTATCTTTTGCACTGATGTGCTGGGCTCCTCCATCATTGAGGATGGAGATATTTGTGGACCCTCCTCCTCCAGTGAGTTGTTTAATTGTCCACCACCATTCACAACTGGATGTGGCAGGACTGCAGAGCTAAGATCCATGGAACTTACTATCACAGGATGTGGTGAGAATGAGGAACTCATTATCACAAAGAATTGTGAGAATGTGGAACTCACTATTAGAGGGAATGGTGAATATGTGGAACTCTATTACTGAGTGATGAGAATGAGGAACTCACTGTGACATGGAGTCGTGAGAATGTGGAACACACTATCACAGACATTTGTGAGAATGGAACTCACTATTAGAGGGAATGGTGAGTATGTGTAACTCACAATCACGAAGAATGATGGGAATGTGGAACTCACTAACACAGAGTGGTGACAATGTGAAATAAAATACCACAAAGTGGTGAGTATGTGCAACTCACATTCACCGAGCTTAGTGAATACATGTAACTCACTATCACAGGGAGTAGGTGAAAATGTGTAACTCACTATCACAGGGAGTGGGTGAGAATGTGGAAATCATTACCATAGGGAGTAATGAGAATGTGGAACTTACTATCACAGTGTGATGAGAATGTGGAACTCACTATCACAGGAAGTGGTGAAAATGTGTAACTCAATATAACTGAGTGGGTGAAAATGAGGAACTCACTGTCACAGAGAGTGGGTGAGAGTCTGGAACTCACTATCACAGAGAGTGGATGAGAGTCTGGAACTCACTATCACAGAGAGTGGGTGAGAGTCTGGAACTCACTATCACAGAGAGTGGGTGAGAGTCTGGAACTCGCTATCACAGAGAGTGGGTGAGAATGTGGAATTCTATCACAAACAGCATTGCGTATGTGGAACTCACTATTACAGGAAGTGGTGAAAATGTGTAACTCAATATAACTGAGTGGGTGAAAATGAGGAACTCACTATCACAGAGTGAGTGAGAGTCTGGAACTCACTATCACAGAGAGTGGGTGAGAGTCTGGAACTCACTATCACAGAGAGTGGGTGAGAATGTGGAACTCTATCACAGACAGCATTGCGTATGTGGAACTCACTATCACAGAGTGGTGAGAATATGGAACACCCTGTAATGGAGAGTGGTGAGAATGAGGAACACACTATCAAAGGGAATGGTGAGAATGTGGAACTCACTGTCAGAGAGAGTGGTGAGAATTTGCAACTGCTGATCACAGAGTGAGTGAGAATGTGGAACACACTATCATAGAGTGGGTGAGAATGTGGAGCTCACGATCACAGAGAGTGGGTGAGAATGTGAAACTCACTATCACAGAGTGGGTGAGAATGTGAAGCTCACGATCACAGAGAGTGGGTGAGAATGTGAAACTCACTATCACAGAGTGGGTGAGAATGTGGAACACACTATCCCAGGGATTGGTGCGAATGTGCAATTCAATATCACAGAGGTTGATTGAGAGTATGGAACAAAGTGTCACAGTGTGTGGTCAGAATGAAGAGCTCATTATCACAGAGAGTGGGTGAGAATGTGGCATTCACTATCATAGAGAGTAGTGAGAATGTGGAATTCACTATTAGAGGGACTGGGGAGAAAGTCGATCTCACTATCACAGGGAGTGCGTGAGAATGATGCACTCATTAGCACAGAGTGGGTGAGAATGTGGAACTCACTATCACAGAGTGGTGAGAATGTGGAACTCACTATCACAGGGAAAGGGTGCGAATGTGGAACTCACTATCACAGTGAGTGGTGAGAATGTGGAACTCACTATTACAGGGAGTGGTGACAGTGAGAAACTCACTATCACTGAGTGGGTGAGAATGTAGAGCTCACTATCACAGAGTGAGTGAGAATGTGGAACTCACTATCACAGAGAATGGTGAGAATGTGGAGCCCACTATTACAGAGAGTGGTCTGAATGTGGAACTCACTATCAGTGTGAGTGAGAATGTCAAACTCACTTTTACAGAAAGTGCTGAGAATGAGGAGCTCACTGCCACAGAGAATGGTCAGTGTTTAAATCACAATATCACAAGGAGTGTCTGAGAATGCGGAACTCACCATCACAGAGAATGGGTGAGAATGTGGAATTCACTATAACAGGGAGTAGTGAGAATATGGAACACCCTGTAACAGAGTGGTGAGAATGAGGAACTCACTATCACAGAGAGTGGCGAGAATATGGAATGCCCCGTAACAGAGTGGTGCGAATGAGGAACTTACTATCACAGGGAATGGGTGTGAATGTGGAACTCACTATCACAGTGAGTGGTGAGAATGTGGAGCTCACTATCAGAGTAGGTGAGAGTGAGAAACTCACTATCGCAGGGAGTGGTGAGATGTGGACACACTATCACAGCGATTGGGTGAGAATGTGGAACTGACTATCACAGAGAGTGGGTGAGAATGTGGAACTCACTATCACAGAGAGTGGGTGAGAGTCTGGAACTCACTATCACAGGGAGTGGGTGAGAATGTGGAACTCACTATCACAGACAGCATTGCGTATGTGGAACTCACTGTCACAGAGTGGTGAGAAAATGGAACATCCTGTAACGGAGAGTGGTGAGAATGAGGAACTCACTGTCAAAGGGAATGGTAAGAATGTGGAACACACTGTCAGAGAGAGTGGTGAGAATTTTCAACTGACGATCACAGAGAGTGAGTAAGAATGTGGAACACACTATCACAGAGAATGGTGAGAATGTGGAACTCACAGTCACAGAGAATGGTGAGAATGTGGAACACACTATCACAGAGAATGGTGAGAATGTGGAACACACTATCACAGAGAGAGGGAGAGAATGTGGATCTCACTATCACAGACAGTGGTGAGAATGTAGAACTCACTATCATAAAGAATGGGTGAGAATTTAGAACTCACTGTCACAGAGTGGGTGAGAATGTGGAGGTAACTATCACAGAGAGGGTGAGAATGTGAAACTCACTATCACAGGGAATGGGTGAGAATGTGGAACTCACTATCACAGAGTGGGTGAGAATGTGGAACACACTATCCCAGGGATTGGTGTGAATGTGCAATTCAATATCACAGAGGTTGATTGAGAGTGTGGAACACAGTGGCACAGTGTGTGGTCAGAATGAAGAGCTCATTATCACAGAGAATGGGTGAGAATGAGGAATTCACTATCATAGAGAGTAGTGAGAATGTGGAATTCATTATTAGAGGGACTGGGGAGAATGTCGATCTCACTATCACAGGGAGTGCGTGAGAATGATGAACTCACTAGCACAGAGTGGGTGAGAATGTGGAACTCACTATCACAGAGTGGTGAGAATGTGGAACTCACTATCACAGTGAGTAGGTGAGGATGTGGAACTGACTATAACAGAGTGTGGGTGAGAATGTGGAACTCGCTATCACGGTGAGTGGTGAGAATGTGGAACTCACTATTACAGGGAGTGGTGAGAGTGAGAAACTCACTAGCACAGAGTGAGTGAGAATGTGAAACTCACAAGCACAGGGAGTGTGGGAGAATGTGGAGCTCACTATCACAGGGAGTGGGTGTGATTGTGGAACTCACTATCATAGAGTGGGGAGAATATAGAACTCACTATCACGGAGTGGGTGCGAATGTGGAACTCACTATCACAGTGAGTGGTGAGAATGTGGAGCTCACTATCACAGAGTAGGTGAGAGTGAGAAACTCACTATCGCAGGGAGTGGTGAGATGTGGAACTCACTATCACAGACAGTGGGTGAGATGTGGCACTCACTATCACAGTGGGTGAGAACGTGGAACTCACTATCACAGAGATTGGTGAGAGTGAGAAACTCACTATCACAGAGTGAGTGAGAATGTGGAACTCACTATCGCAGAGGGTGGGTGAGAATGAGGAACTCACTATCACAGGGAGTGGTGAAAGTGAGAAACTCACTACCACAGTGAGTGAGAATGTGAAACTCTCAATCACAGGGAGAGTGTGAGAATGTGGAACTCACTATCACAGAGTGAGTGCGCATGTGGAATTCACTATCACAGAGAGTGGGGAGAATGTGGAACTCACTATCGCAGAGAATGGGTGAGAATGTGGAACACACTATCCCAGGGATTGGTGCAAATGTGCAAATCACTATTGCAGAGAGTGGTTGAGAGTATGGAACTACCTGTCATAGTGTGCGGTGAGAATGAATAAATCTCTATCACAGAGAGTGGGTGAAAATGATGAACTCACTATGGCAGAGTAGTGAGAATGTGGAATTCACTACTGGAGTGGGGAGAATGTCGACTTGACTACCACAGAGTGTGTGAGACTGGTGAACTCACTATCAGAGAGAGTAGTGAGAATGTGTAATTCACTATTAGCGGGAGTGAGGAGAATGTCAAACTCAAGATCACAGAGAGTAGGTGAGAATGTGGAAATCACTATCACAGACAGCATTGCGTATGTGGAACTCACTATCAGAGAGTTGGGAGAATATGGAACGCCCTGTAACAGAGAGTGGTGAGAGTGAGGAACACCCTATCAAAGTGAATGAATGAGAATGTGGAACTCACTGGCAGAGTGAGTGGTGAGAATTTGCAACTGACGATCATGGAGTTGTGAGAATGTGGAACTCACAATCACAGGGAGTGGTGAGAATGTGGAGCTCAATATCACAGAGTGGTGCGAAGGAGGAACTCTATCACAGAGTGGGTGAGAATGTGGAACTCCCTATCACAGAGAGTGGGTAAGAATGTGGAACTCACTATGACAGAGAGTAGTGAGAATGTGAAATTTACTATTAGTGGGAGTGGGGAGAATGTTAAACTCAATATCACAGAGTGGTGAGAATGTTGAATTCACTATCACAGAGAGTAGGTGAGAATGTGGAACTCACTATCACAGACAGCATTGCATATGTGGAACTCACTATCACAGAGAGTGGTGAGAATGTGGAACTCGCTATCACAGAGAGTGGTGAGAATGAGGAACTCGCTATCAAAGGGAGTGAGTGAGAATGTGGAACTCGCCATCGAAGGGAGTGAGTGAGAATGTGGAACTAACTATCGCAGGGAGTAGTGAGATTGTGGAACACATTATCACAGAGAGTGGTGAGAGTGAGGAACTCATTATCCCAGAGAGTGGGTGAGAATGTGGAACTCACTATTCCAGGGAGAGGTGAGAATGTGGAACTCACTATCATGGAGTGGGTGAGAATGTGGAACTCAATATCACAGAGAGTGCTGAGAATGAGGAACTCGTTATCACAGAGTGGGTGAGAATATTGTACTCACTCTCACAGAGATTGGTGAGAATGTGGAACTCACTACCAAAGAGTGTGGTGAGAATGTGGAACTCATTATCACAGGGAATGGGTGAAAATGTGGAACTCACTATCACGGAGTGGGTGAGAATGTGGAACTCACTATCACAGAGTGCTGAGAATGAGGAACTCATTATCACAGAGTGGGTGAGAATGTGGAACTCGCTCTCACAGAGAGTGGTGAGAATGTGGAACTCACTATCACAGAGAGTGGTGAGAATGTGGAAATCACTATCAGAGAGTGGTGAGAATGTGGAAATCACTATCAGAGAGTGATGAGAATGTGCACCTCACTATCACAGTGGTGAGAATTTGGAACTCACTCTCACAGAGTGGTGAGAATGAGGATCTCACTATCACAGGGAGTGGGTGAGAATGAGGAACTCACTATCACAGGGAGTGGTGAGAATGTGGAACTCACTATCACAGAGAGTGAGTGCGAATGTGGAACTCGCTATCACGGTGAGTGGTGAGAATGTGGAACTCACTATTACAGGGAGTGGTGAGAGTGAGAAACTCACTGTCACAGTGAGTGAGAATGTGAAACTCACAATCACAGGGAGTGTGTGAGAATGTGGAGCTCACTATCACAGGGAGTGGGTGTGAATGTGGAACTCACTATCATAGAGTGGGGAGAATATAGAACTCACTATCACAGGGAGTGGGTGCGAATGTGGAACTCACTATCACAGTGAGTGGTGAGAATGTGGAGCTCACTATCACAGAGTAGGTGAGAGTGAGAAACTCACTATCGCAGGGAGTGGTGAGATGTGGAACTCACTATCACAGACAGTGGGTGATATGTGGCACTCACTATCACAGAGAGTGGGTGAGAACGTGGAACTCACTATCACAAGGATTGGTGAGAGTGAGAAACTCACTATCACAGAGTGAGTGAGAATGTGGAACTCACTATCACAGAGAATGGGTGAGAATGTGGAACACACTATCCCAGGGATTGGTGCAAATGTGCAAATCACTATTGCAGAGAGTGGTTGAGAGTATGGAACTCCCTGTCATAGTGTGCGGTGAGAATGAATCAATCTCTATCACAGAGAGTGCGTGAAAATGATGAACTCACTATGGCAGAGTAGTGAGAATGTGGAATTCACTATTGGAGTGGGGAGAATGTCGACTTGACTACCACAGAGTGTGTGAGACTGGTGAACTCACTATCAGAGAGAGTAGTGAGAATGTGTAATTCACTATTAGCAGGAGTGAGGAGAATGTCAAACTCAAGATCACAGAGAGGGGTGAGAATGTGGAACTCACTATTGCAGGGAGAGATGAGAATGTGGAACTCATTATCACAGAGTGGGTGAGAATATTGTACTCACTCTCACAGAGATTGGTGAGAATGTGGAACTCACTATCAAAGAGAGTGGTGAGAATGTGGAACTCACTATCACAGGGAATGGGTGAGAATGTGGAACTCACTATCACAGAGTGGTGAGAATGTGGAACTCGCTATCACAGAGTGGTGAGAATGAGGAACTCGCTATCACAGAGAGTGGTGAGAATGAAGAGCTCACTGTCACAGGGAGTGGGTGAGAATGTGGAACTCACTATCACAGAGAGTGGGTGAGAACGTGGAACTCACTATCACAGGGATTGGTGAGAGTGAGAAACTCACCATCACAGTGAGTGAGAATGTGGAACTCACTATCGCAGAGAGTGGGTGAGAATGAGGAACTCACTATCACAGGGAGTGGTGAAAGTGAGAAACTCACTACCACAGTGAGTGAGAATGTGAAACTCACAATCACAGGGAGAGTGTGAGAATGTGGAACTCACAATCACAGGGAGAGTGTGAGAATGTGGAATTCACTATCACAGAGTGGGGAGAATGTGGAACTCACTATCACAGAGAATGGGTGAGAATGTGGAACACACTATCCCAGGGATTGGTGCAAATGTGCAAATCACTATTGCAGAGAGTGGTTGAGAGTATGGAACTACCTGTCCCAGTGCGCGGTGAGAATGAATAAATCTCTATCACAGAGAGTGCGTGAAAATGATGAACTCACTATGGCAGAGTAGTGAGAATGTGGAATTCACTATTGGAGTGGGGAGAATGTCGACTTTACTACCACAGAGTGTGTGAGACTGGTGAACTCACTATCAGAGAGAGTAGTGAGAATGTGTAATTCACTATTAGCGGGAGTGAGGAGAATGTCAAACTCAAGATCACAGAGAGTGGGTGAGAATGTGGAACACACTATTGCAGGGAGAGGTGAGAATGTGGAACTCACTATCACGGAGTGGGTGAGAATGTGGAACTCGATGTCAAAGAGAGTGGTGAGAATGAGGAACTCGTTATCACAGAGTGGGTGAGAATATTGTGCTCACTCTCACAGAGAGTGGTGAGAATGAGGAACTCACTCTCACAGAGTGGTGAGAATGTGGAACTCACTATCACAGGGAGTGGGTGAGAATGTGGAACTCAGTATCACAGAGTGGTGAGAATGTGGAACTCACTATCGCAGGGAGTGGGTGAGAATGTGGAACTCAGTATCACAGAGAGTGGTGAGAATGAGGAACTCACTCTCACAGAGTGGTGAGAATGTGCAACTCACTATCACAGAGAGTGGGTGAGAATGTGCAACTCACTATCACAGAGAGTGGGTGAGAATGTGCAACTCACTATCACAGAGAGTGGGTGAGAATGTGCAACTCACTATCACAGAGAGTGGGTGAGAATGTGCAACTCACTATCACAGAGAGTGGGTGAGAATGTGCAACTCACTATCACAGAGAGTGGGTGAGAATGTGGAACTCAGTATCACAGAGAGTGGTGAGAATGAGGAACTCACTCTCACAGAGTGGTGAGAATGTGGAGCTCACTATCACAGAGAGCGGTGAGAATGTCAAACACACTATCACAGAGAGTGGTGAGAATGAGGAGCTCACTATCACAGAGAGTGCTGAGAATTTTGAATGCCCTGTAACAGAGAGAGGTGAGAATGAGGAACTCACAATCAAAGGGAGTGAGTGAGAATGTGGAACTCACTGTCAGTGTGAGTGGTGAGGATGAGGAACTCGCTATCAAAGGGAGTGAGTGAAAATGTGGAACTCACTATCACAAAGAGGGTGAGAATGTGGAATACACTATCCCAGGGATTGGTGCGAATGTGCAACTCACTATTGCAGAGAGTGGTTGAGAGTATGGAACTCCCT
Organism: Carcharodon carcharias; assembly: GCF_017639515.1. Taxonomy (NCBI): domain Eukaryota; kingdom Metazoa; phylum Chordata; class Chondrichthyes; order Lamniformes; family Lamnidae; genus Carcharodon; species Carcharodon carcharias. Next base: position 1,033,613 of record NC_054471.1, on the reverse strand, counting down.
GTCATAGTGTGCGGTGAGAATGAATAAATCTATCACAGAGAGTGCGTGAAAATGATGAACTCACTATGGCAGAGTAGTGAGAATGTGAAATTCACTATTGGAGTGGGGAGAATGTTGAGCTCACTACCACCGAGTGTGTGAGAATGGTGAACTCACTATCACAGAGAATAGTGAGAATGTGCAATTCATTATTAGCGGGAGTGAGGAGAATGTCAAACTCAGTATCACAGAGAGTGGGTGAGAATGTGGAAATCACTATCACAGAGAGTAGGTGAGAATGTGGAAATCACTATCACAGACAGCATTGCGTATGTGGAACTCACTATCACGCAGAGAGGTGAGAATATGGAATGCCCTGTAACAGAGAGTGGTGAAAATGAGGACCTCACTATCAAAGTGAATGAATGACAATGTGGAACTCACTGGCAGAGTGAGTGCTGAGAATTTGCAACTGACGATCACAGGGAGCTGTGAGAATGTGGAACTCACTATCACAGGGAGTCGGTGTGAATGTGGAACTGACTATCAAAGAGAGTGGGTGAAAATGTGGAAGTCACTATCACAGAGTGTTGAGAACGAGGAACTCATTATCACAGAGAGTGGGGGAGAATGTGGAACTCACTAGCACAGATAATAGTGAGACTGTGGAACTCTCTATCACAGGGAGTGGTTGAGAATGTGGAACTGGCTATCGCAGGGAGTGGTGAGAAGGTGGAACTCGCTATTTCAGGGAGCGGTGAGAATGTGGAACTCACTATCACGGAGTGGGTGAGAATGTGGAACTCGCTCTCATGGAGTGGTGAGAATGTGGAACTCGATATCACAGGGAGTGCTTGAGAATGTGGAACTGGCTATCGCAGGGAGTGGTGAGAAGGTGGAACTCACTATTTCAGGGAGCGGTGAGAATGTGGAACTCACTATCACGGAGTGGGTGAGAATGTGGAACTCAATATTAAAGGGAGTGGTGAGAATGTGGAACTCTCTGCATCAGTGGGTTGTGAGAATCTGCAACTTTCTATCACAAGGAGTGGTGAGAATGTGGAAATCACCATCACAGAGAGTGGTGAGAGTGAGAAATTCACTATGGCAGCGAGTGGGTGAGAACGTAGAACTCACTATCATAGGGAGTGGTGAGAATGAGGAACTCATTATCACAGAGAGTGGGTGAGAACGTGGAACTCACTATCACAGATAGTGGTGACAATGTGGAACTCGCTATCAAAGGGAATGAGAGAGAATGTGTAACTCACTGTCAGAGTGCATGGTAAGAATTTGTAACTGATGATCAGAGGGAGTTCTGAGAATGTGGAAGTCACTATCACAGGTAGTGGTGAGACTGTAGAACTCTCTATCACAGGGAGTGGATGAGAATGTGGAACTCACTATCGCAGGGAGTGCTGAGATTTTGCAACTGATGATCACAGGGAGTTGTGGGAATGTGGAACACACTTTCACAGTGAGTGGTGAGAATGTGGAACTCACTATCACAGAGAGTGGTGAAAATGAGGAACTCTATCACAGAGTGGGTGAGAATGTGGAACTCACTATCACAGAGAGTGGTGAGACTGTGGAACTCACTACCACAGTGAATGGGTGAGAATGTGGAACTCACTATTGCAGGGAGTGGTGAGAATGTGGAACTCACTATCACAGGGAATGGGTGAGAATGTGGAACTCACTATTGCAGGGAGTGGTGAGAATGTGGAACTCACTATCACAGAGTGGTCAGAATGTGGAACTCACTATCACAGAGAGTGGTGAAAATGAGGAACTCTATCACAGAGTGGGTGAGAATGTGAAACTCACTATCACAGAGAGTGGTGAGACTGTGGAACTCACTATCACAGGGAATGGGTGAGAATGTGGAACTCACTATTGCAGGGAGTGGTGAGAATGTGGAACTCACTATCACAGAGTGGTCAGAATGTGGAACTCACTATCAGAGAGTGGTGAGAATGTGGAACTCACTATCACAGATAGTAGTGAGACTGTAGAACTCTCTATCACGGAGTTGTGAGAATGTGGAACTCACTATTGCAGGGAGTGGTGAGAATGTGGAACTAACTATCGCAGGGAGTGAGTGAGAATGTTGAACTCACTATCACAGGGAGTGGTGAGAATGAGGAGCTCACTATCACAGAGAGTGGTGAGAATAATGAAGGCCCTGTAACAGAGAGAGGTGAGAATGAGGAACTCACAATCAAAGGGAATGAGCGAGAATTTGGAACTCACTGTCAGAGTGAGTGGTGAAGATGGGGAACTTGCTATCAAAGGGAGTGAGTGAGAATGTGGAACTCACTATCGCAGGGAGTGGTGAGAATGAGGAACTCACTATCACTGATAGTAGTGAGACTGTGGAACTCTCTATCACAGGGAATGGGTGAGAATGTGGAACTCAGTATCACAGGGAGTGGTGAGAATGTGGAACTCACTATCACAGGGAGTGGGTGAGAATGTGGAACTCACTATCACAGGGAGTGGTGAGAACGTAGAACTCACTATCACGGAGTGGTGAGATAGTGGAACTCACTATCTCAGGGAGTGGTGAGAATGTGGAAATCACTATCAAAGGGACTGAGTGAGAATGTGGAACTCACTGTCAGTGAGTGGTGAGAATTTGCAACTGACGATCTCAGCGAGTTGTGAGAATGTGAAACTCACTATCGCAGGGAGTGGTGAGAATGTGGAACACACTATCACAGAGTGGTGAGAATGAGGAACAAATTATCACAGAGTGGGCGAGAATGTGGAACTCACTATTACAGGTAGGGGTGAGAATGTGGAACTCACTATCACAGGGAGTGGGTGAGAATGCGGAACTCACTATCGCAGCGAGGGGTGAGAATGTGGAACTCACTATCACAGAGCTGTGAGAATGAGGAACAAGTTATCATAGAGTCGGCAAGAATGTGGAACTCACTATCACGGAGTGGGTGAGAATGTGGAACTCAATATTAAAGGGAGTGGTGAGAATGTGGAACTCTCTGCATCAGTGGGTTGTGAGAATCTGCAACTTTCTATCATAAGGAGTGGTGACAATGTGGAAATCATTATCACAGAGAGTGGTGAGAGTGAGAAATTCACTATGGCAGCGAGTGGGTGAGAACGTAGAACTCATTATCACAGGGAGTGGTGAGAATGAGGAACTCATTATCACAGAGAGTGGGTGAGAATGTGGAAGTCACGATCACAGGTAGTGGTGAAACTGTAGAACTCACTATCAAAGGGAGTGGGTGAGAATGTTGAACTCAATATCACAGGGAATGGTGAGATTTTACAACTGATGATCACAGTGAGTGGTGAGACTGTGGAACTCGCTACCACAGTGAATGGGTGAGAATGTGGAACTCACTCTCAGAGAGTGGTGAGAATGTGGAACTCACTAACAGAGAGTGGTGAGAATGTGCTACTCACTATCACAGAGAGTGGTGAGAATGAGGAGCTCACTATCACAGAGTGCTGAGAATATGGAAGGGCCTGTAACAGAGTGGTGAGAATGAGGAACTCACAATCAAAGGGAGTGAGTGAGAATGTGGAACTCACTATCGCAGGGAGTGGTGAGAATGTGGAACACACTATCACAGAAAATGGTGAGAATGAGGAACTCATTATCACAGAGAGTGGGTGAGAATGTGGAACTCACTATCACAGATAGTAGTGAGACTGTGGAACTCTCTATCACAGGGATTTGTGAGAATGTGGAACTCACTATTGCAAGGAGTGGTGAGAATGTGGAACTCACTATCACAGAGTGGTGAGAATGTGGAACTCACTATCACAGAGTGGTGAGAATGTGGAACTCACTATCACAGGGAGTGAGTGAGATTGTGGAACTCCCTATCACATAGAGCGGTGAGAATGAGGAGCTCACTATCACAGAGAGTGGTGAGAATAATGAAGGCCCTGTAACAGAGAGAGGTGAAAATGAGGAACTCACAGTCAAACAGAATGAGCGAGAATTTGGAACTCACTGTTAGAGTGAATGGTGAGGATGGGGAACTTGCTATCAAAGGGAGTGAGTGAGAATGTGGAAATCACTATCACAGGGAGTGGTGAAATTGTGGAACACACTATCACAGAGAGTGGCGAGAATGAGGAACTCACTATCACAAATAGTAGTGAGACTGTGGAACTCACTATCACAGAGAGAGGTGAGAATATTAAAAGCCCTGTAAAAGAGAGTGGTGAGAATGAGGACCTCACTATCAAAGGGAATGAATGAGAATGTGGAAGTCACTGGCAGAGTGAATGGTGAGAATTTGCTAGTGATGATCACAGGGAGTTGTGATTATGTGGAACTCACTATCACAGAGAGTGGTGAGAATGTGGAACTCACTATCACAGAGTGTGGGTGAGAATGTGAAACTCACTATCGCAGGGAGTGGTGAGAATTTGAAACTGATCACAGGGAGTTGTGAGAATGCAGAACTCACTATCGCAGGGAGTGGTGAGAATGTGGAACTCACTATCACAGAGTGGTGAGAATGAGAAACACATATTCACAGAGTGGGTGAGAATGTGGAACTTACTATCACAGATAGAGGTGAGACTGTGGAACTCACCGTCACAGTGAGTTGGGTGAGAATGAGGAACTCACTATTACAGAGTGGTGAGAATGTGGAATTCACTATCACAGAGAGTGGTGAGAATGAGAAACACATATTCACAGAGTGGGTGAGAATGTGGAACTCACTATCACAGATAGAGGTGAGACTGTGGAACTCACTGTCACAGTGAGTGGGTGAGAATGAGGGACTCACTATTACAGAGTGGTGAGAATGTGGAATTCACTATCACAGAGAGTGGTGAGAATGTGGAACTCGCTATCATGGAGTGGTGAGAATGTGGAACTCGATATCACAGGGAGTGGTGAGAATATGGAACTCACTATCACACAGTAGTGAGAATGAGGAATTAACTATCACAGGGAGTGGTGAGAATGTGGAACTTGCTATCACAGGGATTGGGTGAGAATGTGGAACTCACTACCACAGGGGGTGGGTGAGAATGTGGAACTCACTGTCAGAAGCTGTGGTGAGAATGTGGAACTCGCTGTCAAAGGGAGTGAGTGAGGATGTGGAACTCACTGTCAGAGTGAGCGGTGAGAATTTGCAACTGACAATCACAGGTAGTTGTGAGAATGTGGAACTCACTATTCCAGGGAGTGGTGAGAACGTGGAACTCACTGTCACAGAGAGTGGTGAGAATGAGGAACTCATTATCACAGAGAGTGGGTGAGAATGTGGAACTCACTATCACAGGGTGTGGTGAGAATGTGGAACTCACTATCACAGGGAGTGGGTGAGGATTTGGAACTCACTTTCACAGGGAATGGGTGCGAATGTGGAAGTCATTTTCACAGAGAATGAGTGAGAATGTGTAACTCACTATCACAGAGTGGGTGAGAATGTGGAACTCACTATCATAGATAGTCGTGAGAATGCGGGACTCATTCTCACGGAGTGGTTGAGAATGTGGAACTCATTATTGCAGGAAGTTGGTGAGAATGTGGAACTCACTATCACAGGGAATGTGTGAGAATGTGGAACTTACTATATCAGGGAGTGGTGAGAATGTGGAACTCACTAACGCAGTGAGTGATGAGAATGTGGAACTCACTATCGCAGAGTGGTGAGAATGTGGAATTCACTATCACAGAGTGGTGAGAATGTGCAACACGCTATCACAGAGTGGTGAGAATGAGGAACAAATTATCACAGAGTGGGTGAGAATGTGGAACTCTCTATTACAGAGAGTGGTGAGAATGTGGATCTAATTTTCACAGAGTGGGTGAGAATGTGGAGCTCACTATCACAGGGAGTGGGTGAGGATTTGGAACTCACTTTCACAGGGAATGGGTGCGAATGTGGAAGTCATTTTCACAGAGAATGAGTGAGAATGTGTAACTCACTATCACAGAGAGTGGGTGAGAATGTGGAACTCACTATCACAGGTAGTGGTGAGAATGTGGAACTCACTGTCACAGTCAGTGGGTGAGAATGTGGAACTCACTATCACAGAATGGGTGAGAATGTGGAACTCACTATCACAGAGAGTGGTGAGAGTGAGAAATTAACTATTGCAGTGAGTGAGTGAGAATGTGGAAATCACTATCACAGGCATTGGGTGAGAACGTGGAACTCACTATCACAGGGAGTGGTGAGAACGTGGAACTCACTATCACAGGGAGTGGTGAGAACGTGGAACTCACTATCACGGAGTGGTGAGAATGTGGAACTCACTATCACAGACTGGTGAGAATGTGGAAATTGCTATCACAGGGGGTGGGTGAGAATCTGGAACTCACTACCACGGGGTGGGTGAGAATGTGGAACTCAATATCACAGAATGGGTAAGATTGTGGAACTGACTATCATAGGGAATGGGTGAGAATGTGGAACTCACTATTGCAGGTAGTGGTGAGAATGTGTAACTCACTATCACAGGGAGTGGGTGAGAATGTGGAACTCACTATCACAGAGAGTGTTGGGAATGTGGAACTCGCAATCACAGGGAGTGGGTGAGAATGTGGAAGTCACTACCACAGGGGTTGGGTGAGAATGTGGAACTCACTATCAAAGGGAGGGAGTGAGAATGTGGAACTCACTATCACAGAGAGTGTTGAGAGTGTGAAATTCACTATTGCAGTGAATGGGTGAGAATATTGAACTCACTATCACAGGGAGTGGCGAGAATGTGGAACTCACTGTCACAGTCAGTGGGTGAGAATGTGGAACTCACTATCACAGAATGGGTGAGAATGTGGAACTCACTATCACAGAGAGTGGTGAGAGTGAGAAATTAACTATTGCAGTGAGTGAGTGAGAATGTGGAAATCACTATCACAGGCATTGGGTGAGAACGTGGAACTCACTATCACAGGGAGTGGTGAGAACGTGGAACTCACTATCACAGGGAGTGGTGAGAACGTGGAACTCACTATCACAGACTGGTGAGAATGTGGAAATTGCTATCACAGGGGGTGGGTGAGAATCTGGAACTCACTACCACGGGGTGGGTGAGAATGTGGAACTCAATATCACAGAATGGGTAAGATTGTGGAACTGACTATCATAGGGAATGGGTGAGAATGTGGAACTCACTATTGCAGGTAGTGGTGAGAATGTGTAACTCACTATCACAGGGAGTGGGTGAGAATGTGGAACTCACTATCACAGAGAGTGTTGGGAATGTGGAACTCGCAATCACAGAGTGTTGAGAATGTGGAACTCGCAATCACAGGGAGTGGGTGAGAATGTGGAAGTCACTACCACAGGGGTTGGGTGAGAATGTGGAACTCACTATCAAAGGGAGGGAGTGAGAATGTGGAACTCACTATCACAGAGAGTGTTGAGAGTGTGAAATTCACTATTGCAGTGAATGGGTGAGAATATTGAACTCACTATCACAGGGAGTGGCGAGAATGTTGAACTCACTATCACAGGCAGTGGGTGAGAACGTGGAACTCACTATCACAGGGAGTGGTGAGAACGTGGAACTCACTATCACAGGGAGAGGTGAGAATGTGGAAATCACTATCACAGAGAGTGGTGAGAATGAGGAACTCATTATGACAGAGAGTGAGTGAGAAAGTGGAACTCACTATCACAGGTAGTGGTGAGAAAGTGGAACTCGCTATCAAAGGAAGTGAGTGAGAATGTGGAACTCACTATCGCAGGGAATGGTGACAATTTGAAACTGATGATCACAGGGAATTGTGAGAATGTGGAACTCACTTTCACAGAGAGTGGTGAGAATGAGGAACTCATTATCACAGAGTGGGTGAGAATATGGAACTCAGTATCACAGAGAGTGGTGAGACTGTGGAACTCACTGTCGCAGTGAGTGGGTGAGAATGTGGAATTTTCTATCACGGTGGGGCTGAGAATGTGGAACTCACTATCACAGGGAGTGGTGACAATGTGGAACTCACTATCGCTGTGAATGGATGAGAATGTGGAACTCACTATGAAAGGGAGTGACTGAGAATGTGGAACTCACTATGGCTGTGAATGGATGAGAATGTGGAACTCACTATGAAAGGGAGTGACTGAGAATGTGGAACTCACTATCGCTGTGAATGGGTGAGAATATGAACTCACTGTCACAGTGAGTTGTGAGAATTAGGAACTCACTATCACAGAGTTGGGGAGAATGTGAAACTTACTATCACAGAGAGTGACTGAGAATGTGAAACTCACTATCACAGAGAGTGGTTGAGAATATATTCCCCCTTTCCCCATATTCCGCTGTTTCACCTGTATTCCCCCACTTCCCCTGAATTTCCACCATTTCACCTCTATTCCCCATTTCCCCTGTATTCCCCCCTTTCCCCTGTATTCCTCCCTCCCCTGTATTCCCCCTTCCACTGTATCCCAACTTTCCACTGAATTCCCCCTTTCACCTGTATTCACCCCTTTCCCCTGTATTAACTCTTTCCCCAGAATTCCCCCCTTTCCCCTGTATTCCCTCTTTCACATGTATTCCCCCTTTTCCCTGTATTCCCCTTTTTCCCTGTTTTCCCCCTTTCACCTGTATTCCCCTTTCTCCAGTATTACCACTTTCTGGTGTATTCCCCCCTCCCCTGTATTCCCCTTCCACCGTATCCCACCTTTCCACTGTATTCCCCCCTTTCACCTGTATTCCCCCTTTCACCTGTATTCCCCCCTTTCCCCTGTATACCCCCCTTTCCCCTGTATTCACCCCTTTCCCCTGTAATCATACCTTTCACCTGTATTCCCCCAATTTCTCCTCTATTCCCCCACTTTCCCTAGTATTCCCCCTTTCACCTCTATCGCTCCTTTCATCTGTATTCCCCCATTACCCTGTATCCCCATTTCATTTGTATGCCCCCTTTCACCTGTATTCCTCCCTTTCCCCTGTATTCCCACCTTTCCCCTGTATACCCCTTTCCCTGTATTCCCCATTTCCCCTGTATTGCCCTTTTCCCCTGTATCCCCCTTTTCCCCTGAATTCCCCATTTTCCTCACTTTACCTGTATTCCCCCTATTCCCAATTTCCCTCCCTTTCTCCTGTATTCCCCCATTACCCTGTATCCCCATTTCATTTGTATACCCCCTTTCCCCCCGTTTCCCCCATGTTCCACCTTTCCCCTGTATTGCCCCCATACCCACTTTCCCCTGTATTCCCCCCATACCCACTTTCCCCTGTATACCCCCCATACCCACTTTCCCCTGTATACCCCACATACCCACTTTCCCCTGTATTCCCCCCATACCCACTTTCCCCTGTATTCCCCCCATACCCACTTTCCCCTGTATACCCCACATACCCACTTTCCCCTGTATTCCCCCCATACCCACTTTCCCCTGTATACCCCCCATACCCACTTTCCCCTGTATTCCCCCCATACCCACTTTCCCCTGTATTCCCCCATACCCACTTTCCCCTGTATTCCCCCCATACCCACTTTCCCCTGTATTCCCCCCATACCCACTTTCCCCTGTATTCCCCCCATACCCACTTTCCCCTGTATTTCCCCCATACCCACTTTCCCCTGTATTCCCCCCATACCCACTTTCCCCTGTATTGCCCCCATACCCACTTTCCCCTGTATATACCATTTCCCCAGTATTAAGCCTTTCACCTGTTTCCCCCTTCCCCTGTACTCCACCTTCCTACTGTATTCCCCTGTTTTCCCTCCTCAACAACTTTCCACTCTATCCCCCCATTCCCCAGTATCCCCCATTTGCCCTGTTTTCCCACCTTTCCCCTTTTTTGCCCCTTTCCCCCTTTCCTCTGCATTACCCTCTTCCCTGGCAATCCAACCATTCTCCTGCAATCCCCCCTTTCACCTGCATTCTCCACTTTCCCCTGTATTCCCCCCATTCCCCTGTATTCCCCCTTTCCCCTGTATTCCCCCCATTCCCCTGTATTCCCCCTTTCACCTGTATTCCCCCTTTCACCTGTATTCCCCCCTTTCCCTGTATTCCCACTTTCCCCAGTATTCTCCCCTATCCCTGAATTCCCCCATCACCTGTATTCCCCCCATTTCCACTGTGTTCCCCCATTCCCCTGTATTCCCCCTTTCCCCTGTATTCCCCCCATTTCCACTGTGTTCCCCCTTTTCCCTGTATTCCACCCTTCCCCTGTATTCCCCCCTCCCCTGTATCCACCCTTTCCCCGTATTCCCTCTTTCACCTATATTTACCCGCTTTCCTCTGCATTCCCCACTTTCCCCTGTATTCCCCCCTTTGACCTGTATTCCCCCCTTTGACCTGTATTCCCCCCTTTCACCTGTATTCCCCCCTTCCCCTGTATTCCCCCTTTCACCTGTATCCCCTTTCCCTGTATTCCCACTTTCCCCAGTATTCCCCCATCCCTGAATTCCCCCTGTCACCTGTATTCCCCCCATTTCTCCTGTATTCCCCCTTTTCCCTGTGTTCCACCTTTCCCCTGTATTCCCCCTTTCCCCTGTATCCACCCGTTTCCCTGTATTCCCCCCTTTTCCCTGTATTCCCCCTTTCTCCTGTATTCACCCCTTTCCCCTGTATTCACCCCTTTCCCCTCTATTCCCCCCATTCTCCTCTATTCCCCCCTTTCCCCTCTATTCCCCTTTCCCTCCATTCTCCGTTTCCCATGTATTCCCCCCTTTCCCCGTATTCCCCCTTTTCCCTGTATTCCCCCTTTCACCTGTATTCCCCCTTTCCCTCTATTCCCCCTTTCCCCTGTATTCCTCCCTTTCACCTGTATCGCCCCTTTCATCTGTATCCCCCCTTTTCCCTCTATTCCCCCTTTCCCTCTATTCCCCCTTTCCCCTGTATTCCTCCCTTTCACCTGTATCGCCCCTTTCATCTGTATCCCCCCTTTTCCCTCTATTCCCCCTTTCCCATGTATTCCCCCTTTCCCCTGTATTCCCCCCTTTCCCCTGTATTCTCCCTTTCCCCTGTATTCCCCCTTTCCCCTGTATTCCCCCCTTTCCCCTGTATTCTCCCTTTCCCCTGTATTCCCCCTTTCCCCTGTATTCCCCCCTTTCCCCTGTATTCCCCCTTTCCCCTGTATTCCCCCCTTTCCCCTGTATTCCCCCTTTCCCCTGTATTCCCCCTTTCCCCTGTATTCTCCCTTTCCCCTGTATTCCCCCTTTCCCCTGTATTCCCCCCTTTCCCCTGTATTCCCCCCTTTCCCATGTATTCTCCCTTTCCCCTGTATTCTCCCTTTCACCTGTATTCCACCTTTCCCCAGTATTCCCTCTTTCACCTATATTTATCCACTTTCCCCTATATTCCCGCTTTTACCTTTATTCCCCCTTTCACTTGTATACCCCCTTGCCCTGTATTCCACCCTGGCCCTGTATCCCCCTTCCCCTGTATTCCCCCCCTTTCACCTGTTTCACCCCTTTCCCCTGTATTCCCCCCCCTTCCCCTGCATTCCACCTTCCCTTGTATTCCCCCTTTCCCCTGTATTCCCCTTTCCCCTGTATGCCCCCCTTTCCCCTCTGTTCCCCTATTTCCCCTGTATCCCACATTCCCACATTCCCCCCTTCCCCGGTATAACCTCTTTCTCCTGTACCCCGCCTCCCCGTATCACCCCTTCTCCTGCAATCACCCCTTTCCCCTGTATTCCCCCTTTCCCCTGTATTCCCCCTTTCCCCTGTATTCCCCCTTTTCCCCTGTATTTCCCCTTTCCCCTGTATTCTCCCTTTCCCCTGTATTCCCCCTTTCACCTGTATTCCCCCTTTCCCCTGTCTTGGCCTTTTCCCCTGTCTCCCCTTTTTCACCATGTATTGCCCTTTTCCCCCCTTTTCCCCTGTATTCCCCCTTTCCCCTGTGTTCCCCCTTTTCCCAGTTTCCCCCTTTCCCCTGAATTCCCCATTTCCCCCACTTTACCTGTATTCCCCCTTTCCCTGTATTCCACCCTTCCCCTGTATTCCCCCTTTCTCCTGTATTCCCCTTCCCCTGTATTTCCCATTCCCTGTATTCCCCTTTCCCTTGTATTCCCCCTTCCCCTGTATCACCCCTTTCCTCTGTATACCCCACTTCCCCTGTATTCCCTCCTTTCCCCTGTATTCCCTCCTTTCCCCTGTACCCCCTCCTTTCCCCTGTATCCCCCGTTTCCCCTGTATTCCCACCTTTCCCCTGTACCCCCCATTTCCCCTGTATTCCCACATTTCCCCTGTATTCCCACCTTTCCCCTGTATTCCCACCTTTCCCCTGTATTTCCCCTTTCCCCTTTTCCCCCCTTTCTGCTGTATTCCCCCTTTCATCTGTATTCTCCCCTTTCCCCTGTATACCCCTTTTCCCTGTATGCCCCCATTTCCCCTCTATTCCCCTATTTCCCCTGTACCCCACATTCCCCACTTCCCCGGTGTAACCTCTTTCTCCTGTACCCCGCCACTCCTGTATTGCCCTTTCCCCTGTATCCCCCGTTTCCCCTGTATCCCCCGTTTCCCCTGTATTCCCCCTTTCACCAGTATTCCCCCTTTCTCCTGTATTCCCCCTTTTCCCTGTATTCCTCCTTTCACCTTTATTCTCCCTTTCCCCTGTATTCCCCTCTTTGCCCTGTATTCCCTCCTCCCCTGTATTCCCCCTTCCCCTGTATCCCATCATTCCACTGTATTCCCCCTTTCACCTGTATTCCCCAATTTCCCCCTTTTGACCTGTTTTCCCCCCTTTCCCCTGTACTCCCCCTTTCCCCTGTATTCCCCCTTTCACCTGTATCCCCCTTTCACCTATATCCCCCTTTCACCTGTATCCCCCTTTCTCTGTATTCCCTCTTTCCCCAGTATTCCCCCATATCCCTGTATTCCTCCTGTCACCTATATTCCCCCCTTTCCCCTGTATTCCCCCCTTTCCCCTGTATTCCCCCTTCCCCTGTATCCACCCTTTTCCCTGTATTCCCCTTTTTCCCTGTCTTATCCCCATCACTTGTATACCCCCCTTTCCCATCTATTCCCCCCTTTCCCTTCTATTCCCCCCTTTCCCCTCTATTCCCCCCTTTCCCCTCTATTCCCCCTTTCCCCTGTACTCCCCCTTTCCTCTAAATTCCCCCCTTTCCCCTTTATTCCCCCTTTCACCTGTATACTCCATTTCCCTGTATTCCACCCTTGCCCTGTATCCCCCACTTTCCCCTGTATTCCCCCTTCCCCTGTATTGCACCCTTTCACCTGTATACCTCCTTTCCCCTGTATTACCTCTTTCCCCTGTATTCCTTCCTTTCACCTGTTTTGCCCCTTTCATCTGTATTCCCCCTTTCCCCAGTATTCCCCCGTTTCCCCTGTATTCCCCCCTTTCCCCTGTATTCCCCCTTTCCCCTGTATTCCCCCCTTTCCCCTGTATTCCCCCCTTTCCCCTGTATTCCCCTTTCCCCAGTATTCCCCCTTTCCCCTGTATTCCCCCTTTCACCTGTATTTGCCCCTTTCCCCTTATTCCCCCAGTTCCCCTGTATTGCCCTTTTCCACTGTATCCCCCTTTCCCCTGAATTCCCCATTTCCCCCACTTTACCTGTATTCCCCCTATTCCCCATTTCCCTCCCTTTCCCCTGTATTCCCCCATTTCCCTGTATCCCCATTTCGTCTGTATGCCCCCTTTCCCCTTTATACCCCCTTTCCCCCCTTTCCCCCATATTCCCCCTTTGCCCTGTATTCCACTTCCACTGTATTCCCCTTCCCCTGTATCCCACCTTTAACCTGTATCCCTCCTTTCCCCTGTATTCCCCCCTTTCCCCTTCCCCCCCTTTCCCCTGTATTCCCCCATTACCCTGTATCCCCATTTCGTCTGTATGTGCCCTTTCCCCTTTATACCCCTGTCCCCCCGTTTCCCCCATATTCTCCCTTTCCCCTCTATTCCCCCTTACACCTCTATTCCCCCTTTCCCCTGCATACCCAGTTACCCCTGTATTCCCCCGTTTCCCCTGTATTCCCCCCTTTCCCTGGTATTCCCCCTTTCCCTGGTATTCCCCCTTTCGCTTGTATTCCCCCTTTCCCAAGTATACCACCCTTTCCCCTGCATTCCACCCTTCCTCTGTATTACCCCCTTCCCCTGTATTCCCCTCTTTCCCCTGTATCCCCCCTTTCCCCTGTATTCCCACCATTCCCCTGTCTTCCCCCTTTCACCTGTATTCGCCCCTTTCCCCTTATTCCCCCCTTTCCCCTGTATTGCCCTTTTCCACTGTATCCCCCTTTTCCCCTGAATTCCCCATTTCCCCCACTTTACCTGTATTTCCCCTATTCCCCATTTCCCTCCCTTTCCCCTGTATTCCCCCATTACCCTGTATCCCCATTTTGTCTGTATGCCCCTTTCCCCCCGTTTCCCCCATATTCCCCCTTTCCGCTGTATTCCCCCATTATGCTGTATCCCCATTTCGTCTGTATGCGCCCTTTCCCCCCGTTTACCCCCTATTCCCCCTTTCCCCTGTGTACCTCCCTTTCCCCTGTATCTCCCCCATACCCACTTTCCCCTGTATTCCCCCCATACCCACTTTCCCCTGTATACACCATTTCCCCAGTATTAAGCCTTTCACCTGTTTCCCCCTTCCCCTGTACTCCACCTTCCTACCGTATTCCCCTGTTTCCCCCAACAACTTTCCACTCTATCCCACCATTCCCCAGTATCCCCCATTTCCCCTGTATTCCCACCTTTTCCCTTTATTCCCCCTTTCCGCTGTATTACCACTTTCCCCTGTATTCTGCCCTTTCACCTGTATCGCCCCTTTCACCTGTATACCCCTTTCACCTGTATTCCCCTCTTTCCCCTGTATTCCCCCCTTTCCCCTGCATTCTCCCCTTTCCCCTGTATTCCCCCTTTCTCATTACACCCCCCTTTCCCCTGTATTCCCTTTTTGTCTGTATGCGCTCTTTCCCCTTTATACCCCCTTTCCCCCTGTTTCCCCCATATTCCCCCTTTCCCCTGTATTCCACTTCCACTGTATTCCCCTTCCCCTGTATCCCGCTTTTACCCTGTCTCCCTCCTTTCCCCTGTATTCCCCCCTTTCCCCTTCCCACCCTTTCCCCTCTATTCCCCCTTACCCCTCTATTCCCCCTTTCCCCTGCATCCCCAGTTACCCCTGTATTCCCCCATTTCCCCTGTATTCCCCCCTTTCCCCAGTATTCCCCCTTTCGCTTGTATTCCCACCATTCCCCTGTCTTCCCCCTTTCACCTGTATTCGCCCCTTTCACCTGTATTCGCCCCTTTCCCCTTATTCCCCCTTTCCCCTGTATTGCCCTTTTCCACTTTATTCCCCATTTCCCTCCCTTTCCCCTGTATTCCCCCATTACCCTGTATCCCCATTTTGTCTGTATGCCCCTTTCCCCCCGTTTCCCCCATATTCCCCCTTTCCCCTGTATTCCCCCATTATGCTGTATCCCCATTTCGTCTGTATGCGCCCTTTCCCCCCATTTACCCCGTATTCCCCCTTTCCCCTGTGTACCTCCCTTTCCCCTGTATTTCCCCCATACCCACTTTCCCCTGTATTCCCCCCATACCCACTTTCCCCTGTATACACCATTTCCCCAGTATTAAGCCTTTCGCCTGTTTCCCCCTTCCCCTGTACTCCACCTTCCTACTGTATTCCCCTGTTTCCCCCCTCAACAACTTTCCACTCTATCCCACCATTCCCCAGTATTCCCCATTTCCCCTGTTTTCCCACCTTTTCCCTTTATTCCCCCTTTCCGCTGTATTACCACTTTCCCCTGTAATCCCACCTTTCCTCTTTATTGCCCCTTTCCCCCTTTCCTCTGCATTACCCTCTTCCCTGGCAATCCCCCCTTTCCCCTGTATTCCCCCTTTCCCCTGTATTCCCCCTTTCCCCTGTATTCCCCCCTTTCCCCTGTAATCCTCCCTTTCACCTGTATTCCCACATTTTCCCCTGTATTCCCCCTATTTCCCCTGTATTCCCCCTTTCACCTCTATTGCCCCTTTCATCTGTATCCCCATTTCCCCTGTATTCCCCCTATTTCCCCTGTATTCCCCCTTTCACCTCTATTGCCCCTTTCATCTGTATCCCCATTTCCCCTGTATTCCCCCTATTTCCCCTGTATTCCCCCTTTCACCTCTATTGCCCCTTTCATCTGTATCCTCATTTCCCCTGTATCCCCCCTTTCCCCTGTATTCCCACCTTTCCTCTTTCCCCCCCTTTCCACTGTATTCCCACCTTTTCTCTTTCCCCCCCTTTCCCCTGTATTCCCCCATTACCCTGTATCCCCATTTCATCTGTATGTGCCCTTTCCCCTTTATACCCCCTTTCCCCCATTTACCCCGTATTCCCCCTTTCCCCTGTGTACTTCCCTTTCCCCTGTATTCCCCCCATACCCACTTTCCCCTGTATACGCCATTTCCCCAGTATTAAGCCTTTCACCTGTTTCCCCCTTCCCCTGTACTCCACCCTCCTCCTGTATTCCCCTGTTTTCCCTCCTCAACAACTTTCCACTCTATCCCCCCATTCCCCAGTATGCCCCATTTCCCCTGTTTTCCCACCTTTTCCCTTTATTGCCCCTTTCCGCTGTATTACCATTTCCCCTGTATTCCTCCCTTTCACCTGTATTCCCCCATTACCCTGTATCCCCTTCTGCTGTATTCCCCTTCCCCTGTATCCCACCTTTATGCTGTATCCCCTTTCCCCTGTATTCCCCGCTTTCCCCTTTTCCCCCCTTTCCCCTGTATTCCCCCATTACCCTGTATCCCCATTTCATCTCTATGCGCCCTTTCCCCTTTATACCCCCTTTCCCCCCGTTTCCCCTCTATTCCCCCTTTCCCCTCTATTCCCCCTTTCCCCTACATCCCCAATTTCCCCTGTATTCCCCCTTTCGCCTGTATTCCCCCTTATCCAAGTATACCACCCTTTCTCTGTATTCCCCCCTTCCCCTGTATTCCCCCCTTTCCGCTTTATACCCCCCGTTTCCCCCATATTCCCCCTTTCACCTGTATTCCCCTTCTGCTGTATTCCCCTCCCCCTGTATCCCACCTTTACGCTGTATCCCCCTTTCCCCTGTATTCCCCGCTTTCCCCTTCTCCCCCCTTTCCCCTGTATTCCCCCATTACCCTGTCTCCCCATTTCGTCTGTATGCACCCTTTCCCCTTTATATCCCCTTTACCCTCGTTTCCCCTCTATTCTCCCTTTCCCCTCTATTCTCCTTTTCCCCTGCAATCCCCGTTTCCCCTGTATTCCCCCCTTTCCCCTGTATTCCCCTTTCGCCTGTATTCCCCCTTTCCCAAGTATGCAACCCTTTCCCGTGTATTCCACCCTTCCTCTGTATTCCCCCTTTCCCCTGCATTCCCCCCTTCCCCTGTATTCCCTCTTTCACCTGTATTCCTCCTTTCCCCTTTATCCTTTAGTCTTCCTTTAACCTGTATCACAGCTTTCACCTGTATTCACTCTTTCCCCTGTATTCCCCCCCTTTCCCCTGTATTCCCCCTTTCACCTGTATTCCCCCCTTTGCCCTGTAATCCTCCCTTTCATCTGTATTCCCACAATTTCCCCTCTATTCCCCCTATTTCCCCTGCATTCCCCCTTTCACCTCTATCGTCCCTTTCATCTGTGTCCCCATTTCCCCTGTATTACCCCTTTCCCCTGTATTCCCCCTTTCACCTGTATCCCCCTTTCCCTGTCTTCACCCTTTCCCCTGTATTCCCCATTTCCCCTGTATCCCCGTTTCCCCCTGTATTCACCTTTCCCCTGTATTGCCCTTTTCCACTGTATCCCCTTTTCCCCTGAATTCCCCATTTCCCCCACTTTACCTGTATTGCCCCTATTCCCCATTTCCCTCCCTTTCCCCTGTATTTCCCCATTTCCCTGTATCCCCATTTTGTCTGTATGCCCCTTTCCCCCCGTTTCCCCCATATTCCACCTTTACCCTGTATTCCCCCATTACCCTGTATCTCCAATTCGTCTGTATGCGCCCTTTCCCCTTTATACCCCCTTTCCCCTGTTTCCCCCGTATTCCCCCTTTCCCCCGTGTACCTCCCTTTCCTCTGTATTCCCCCCATACCCACTTTCCCCTGTATTAAGCCTTGCTCCTGTTTCCCCCTTCCCCTGTACTCCACCCTCCTCCCATATTCCCCTGTTTTCCCCCCTCAACAACTTTCCACTCTATCCCCCCATTCCCCAGTATCCCCCATTTCCCCTGTTTTCGCACCTTTTCCCTTTATTCCCCCTTTCCGGCTGTATTAACACTTTCCCCTCTATTCCTCCCTTTCACCTCTATTCCCCCCTTTCCCCTGCATTCCCCCCTTTCCCCTGTATTCCCCCCTTTCCCCTGTATTCTGGCTTTCTGCTCTATTCTCCCTTTCCCCTTCCCCCCCTTTCAACTGTATTCCCCCATTACCCTGTGTCCCCATTTCATCTGTATGCGCCCTTTCCCCTTTATACCCCCTTTCCCCCATTTCCCCTGTATCCCGCTTTTAACCTGTATCCCCCCTTTCCCCTGTATTTCCCCCTTTCCCCCTTTCCCCCCTTTCCCCTGTATTCCCCATTACCCTGTATCCCTATTTCTTCTGTATGGGCCCTTTGTCCTTTATACACCCTTTCCCCCCCGTTTCCCCCATATTCCCCCTTTCCCCTCTATTCCCCTTTCCCCTGCATCCCCAGTTTTCCTTGTATTCCCCTGTTTCCCCTGTATTCCCTTTCCCCGGTATTCCCCCCTTCACCTGTATTCCCCCTTTTCCAAGTATACCACCCTTTCCCCTGTATTCCATCCTTCCTCTGTATTACCCCCTTCCCCTGTATTCCCCCCTTTCCCCTGTATCCCCTTTCCCCTGTATTCCCCTTTCCCATTTCCCCCCTTTCCCCTGTATTCCCCCATTACCCTGTGTCCCCATTTCATCTGTATGCGCCCTTTCCCCTTTATACCCCCTTTCCCCCATTTCCCCTGTATCCCGCTTTTAACCTGTATCCCCCCTTTCCCCTGTATTTCCCCCTTTCCCCCTTTCCCCCCTTTCCCCTGTGTTCCCCCATTACCCTGTATCCCCATTTCTTCTGTATGGGCCCTTTGTACTTTATACACCCTTTCGCCCCTTTCCCCCCATATTCCCCCTTTCCCCTCTATTCCCCCTTTCCCCTGCATCCCCAGTTTTCCTTGTATTCCCCCGTTTCCCCTGTATTCCCTTTCCCCGGTATTCCCCCCTTCACCTGTATTCCCCCTTTTCCAAGTATACCACCCTTTCCCCTGTATTCCATCCTTCCTCTGTATTACCCCCTTCCCCTGTATTCCCCCTTTCCCCTGTATCCCCCCTTTCCCCTGTATTCCCCTTTCCCATTCCCCCCTTTCCCCTGTATTCCCCCTGTATCCCCATTTCATCTGTACGCTCCCTTTCCCCTTTATACCCCCTTTCCCCCGTTTCCCCCATATTCCCCCTTTCCCCTGTATTCCCCTTCCACTGTATTCTCCCTTCCCCTGTATCCCGCTTTTACCCTGTATCCCACCTTTCCCCTTCCCCCCTTTCCCCTGTATTCCCCCATTACCCTGTATCCCCATTTCGTCTGTATGTGCCCTTTCCCCTTTATACCCCCTTTCCCTCCGTTTTCCCCATATTCCCCCTTTCCCCTCTATTCCCCCTTTCCCCTCTATTCCCCCTTTCCCCTGTATTCCCCCGTTTCCCCTGTATTCCCCCTTTCCCCGGTATTCCCCCTTTCACTTGTATTCCCACTTTTCTAAGTATACCACCCTTTCCCCTGTATTCCACCCTTTCTCTGTATTACACCTTCCCCTGTACTCCCCCCTTCCCCCTGTATCCCCCTTTCCCCTGTATTCCTCCTTTCCCATTTCCCCCCTTTCCCCTGTATTCCCCCATTTCCCTGTATCCCCATTTTGTCTGTATGCCCCTTTCCCCTGTTTCCCCCATATTCCCCCTTTCCCCTGTATTCCACTTCCACTGTATTCCCCTTCCCCTGTATCCCGCTTTTACCCTGTCTCCCTCCTTTCCCCTGTATTCCCCCCTTTCCCCTTCCCACCCTTTCCCCTCTATTCCCCCTTACCCCTCTATTCCCCCTTTCCCCTGCATCCCCAGTTACCCCTGTATTCCCCCATTTCCCCTGTATTCCCCCCTTTCCCCAGTATTCCCCCTTTCGCTTGTATTCCCACCATTCCCCTGTCTTCCCCCTTTCACCTGTATTCGCCCCTTTCACCTGTATTCGCCCCTTTCCCCTTATTCCCCCTTTCCCCTGTATTGCCCTTTTCCACTTTATTCCCCATTTCCCTCCCTTTCCCCTGTATTCCCCCATTACCCTGTATCCCCATTTTGTCTGTATGCCCCTTTCCCCCCGTTTCCCCCATATTCCCCCTTTCCCCTGTATTCCCCCATTATGCTGTATCCCCATTTCGTCTGTATGCGCCCTTTCCCCCCATTTATCCCGTATTCCCCCTTTCCCCTGTGTACCTCCCTTTCCCCTGTATTTCCCCCATACCCACTTTCCCCTGTATTCCCCCCATACCCACTTTCCCCTGTATACACCATTTCCCCAGTATTAAGCCTTTCGCCTGTTTCCCCCTTCCCCTGTACTCCACCTTCCTACTGTATTCCCCTGTTTCCCCCCTCAACAACTTTCCACTCTATCCCACCATTCCCCAGTATTCCCCATTTCCCCTGTTTTCCCACCTTTTCCCTTTATTCCCCCTTTCCGCTGTATTACCACTTTCCCCTGTAATCCCACCTTTCCTCTTTATTGCCCCTTTCCCCCTTTCCTCTGCATTACCCTCTTCCCTGGCAATCCCCCCTTTCCCCTGTATTCCCCCTTTCCCCTGTATTCCCCCCTTTCCCCTGTATTCCCCCCTTTCCCCTGTAATCCTCCCTTTCACCTGTATTCCCACATTTTCCCCTGTATTCCCCCTATTTCCCCTGTATTCCCCCTTTCACCTCTATTGCCCCTTTCATCTGTATCCCCATTTCCCCTGTATTCCCCCTATTTCCCCTGTATTCCCCCTTTCACCTCTATTGCCCCTTTCATCTGTATCCCCATTTCCCCTGTATTCCCCCTATTTCCCCTGTATTCCCCCTTTCACCTCTATTGCCCCTTTCATCTGTATCCTCATTTCCCCTGTATCCCCCCTTTCCCCTGTATTCCCACCTTTCCTCTTTCCCCCCCTTTCCACTGTATTCCCACCTTTTCTCTTTCCCCCCCTTTCCCCTGTATTCCCCCATTACCCTGTATCCCCATTTCATCTGTATGTGCCCTTTCCCCTTTATACCCCCTTTCCCCCATTTACCCCGTATTCCCCCTTTCCCCTGTGTACTTCCCTTTCCCCTGTATTCCCCCCATACCCACTTTCCCCTGTATACGCCATTTCCCCAGTATTAAGCCTTTCACCTGTTTCCCCCTTCCCCTGTACTCCACCCTCCTCCTGTATTCCCCTGTTTTCCCTCCTCAACAACTTTCCACTCTATCCCCCCATTCCCCAGTATGCCCCATTTCCCCTGTTTTCCCACCTTTTCCCTTTATTGCCCCTTTCCGCTGTATTACCATTTCCCCTGTATTCCTCCCTTTCACCTGTATTCCCCCATTACCCTGTATCCCCTTCTGCTGTATTCCCCTTCCCCTGTATCCCACCTTTATGCTGTATCCCCTTTCCCCTGTATTCCCCGCTTTCCCCTTTTCCCCCCTTTCCCCTGTATTCCCCCATTACCCTGTATCCCCATTTCATCTCTATGCGCCCTTTCCCCTTTATACCCCCTTTCCCCCCGTTTCCCCTCTATTCCCCCTTTCCCCTCTATTCCCCCTTTCCCCTACATCCCCAATTTCCCCTGTATTCCCCCTTTCGCCTGTATTCCCCCTTATCCAAGTATACCACCCTTTCTCTGTATTCCCCCCTTCCCCTGTATTCCCCCCTTTCCGCTTTATACCCCCCGTTTCCCCCATATTCCCCCTTTCACCTGTATTCCCCTTCTGCTGTATTCCCCTCCCCCTGTATCCCACCTTTACGCTGTATCCCCCTTTCCCCTGTATTCCCCGCTTTCCCCTTCTCCCCCCTTTCCCCTGTATTCCCCCATTACCCTGTCTCCCCATTTCGTCTGTATGCACCCTTTCCCCTTTATATCCCCTTTACCCTCGTTTCCCCTCTATTCTCCCTTTCCCCTCTATTCTCCTTTTCCCCTGCAATCCCCGTTTCCCCTGCAATCCCCGTTTCCCCTGTATTCCCCCCTTTCCCCTGTATTCCCCTTTCGCCTGTATTCCCCCTTTCCCAAGTATGCAACCCTTTCCCGTGTATTCCACCCTTCCTCTGTATTCCCCCTTTCCCCTGCATTCCCCCCTTCCCCTGTATTCCCTCTTTCACCTGTATTCCTCCTTTCCCCTGTATTCCCTCTTTCACATGTATTAGTCCTTTCCCCTGTATCCACTCTTTCCCCTGTATTCCCCCCTTTCCCCTGTATTCCCCCTATCCCCTGTATTCACCCTTTCCCCTTTCCCCCCCCTTTCTGCTGTATTCCCACCTTTCCCCTTTATTCCCCCATTCTGCTGTATTCCGCACTTGCCCCTGTATTCCCACCTTTCCTCTTTATTGCCCCTTTCCCCCTTTCCTCTGCATTACCCTCTACCCTGGCAATCCCCCCTTTCCTCTGCAATCGCCCCTTTCACCTGTATTCCCCTTTTCCCCTGTATTCCCTACTTTCCCCTGTATTCCCCACTTTCCCCTGTAATCCCCCCTTTCCCCTGTATTGCCCTTTTCCACTGTATCCCCCTTTTCCCCTGAATTCCCCATTTCCCTCTTTACCTGTATTCCCCCTATTCCCCATTTCCTTCCCTTTCCCCTGTATTCCCCCATTTCCCTGTATCCCCATTTTGACTGTATGCCCCTTCCCCCCATTTCCCCCATATTCCACCTTTCCCCTGTATTCCCACTTTCACCTGTATTTCACCCTTTATCCTTTAGTCTTCCTTTAACCTGTATCACAGCTTTCACCTGTATTCACTCTTTCCCCTGTATTCCCCCCCTTTCCCCTGTATTCCCCCTTTCACCTGTATTCCCCCCTTTGCCCTGTAATCCTCCCTTTCATCTGTATTCCCACAATTTCCCCTCTATTCCCCCTATTTCCCCTGCATTCCCCCTTTCACCTCTATCGTCCCTTTCATCTGTGTCCCCATTTCCCCTGTATTACCCCTTTCCCCTGTATTCCCCCTTTCACCTGTATCCCCCTTTCCCTGTCTTCACCCTTTCCCCTGTATTCCCCATTTCCCCTGTATCCCCGTTTCCCCCTGTATTCCCACCTTTCCCCTGTATTGCCCTTTTCCACTGTATCCCCTTTTCCCCTGAATTCCCCATTTCCCCCACTTTACCTGTATTGCCCCTATTCCCCATTTCCCTCCCTTTCCCCTGTATTTCCCCATTTCCCTGTATCCCCATTTTGTCTGTATGCCCCTTTCCCCCCGTTTCCCCCATATTCCACCTTTACCCTGTATTCCCCCATTACCCTGTATCCCCAATTCGTCTGTATGCGCCCTTTCCCCTTTATACCACCTTTCCCCTGTTTCCCCCGTATTCCCCCTTTCCCCCGTGTACCTCCCTTTCCCCTGTATTCCCCCCATACCCACTTTCCCCTGTATTAAGCCTTGCTCCTGTTTCCCCCTTCCCCTGTACTCCACCCTCCTCCCATATTCCCCTGTTTTCCCCCCTCAACAACTTTCCACTCTATCCCCCCATTCCCCAGTATCCCCCATTTCCCCTGTTTTCGCACCTTTTCCCTTTATTCCCCCTTTCCGGCTGTATTAACACTTTCCCCTCTATTCCTCCCTTTCACCTCTATTCCCCCCTTTCCCCTGCATTCCCCCCTTTCCCCTGTATTCCCCCCTTTCCCCTGTATTCTGGCTTTCTGCTCTATTCTCCCTTTCCCCTTCCCCCCCTTTCAACTGTATTCCCCCATTACCCTGTGTCCCCATTTCATCTGTATGCGCCCTTTCCCCTTTATACCCCCTTTCCCCCATTTCCCCTGTATCCCGCTTTTAACCTGTATCCCCCCTTTCCCCTGTATTTCCCCCTTTCCCCCTTTTCCCCCCCTTTCCCCTGTATTCCCCCATTACCCTGTATCCCTATTTCTTCTGTATGGGCCCTTTGTCCTTTATACACCCTTTCCCCCCCGTTTCCCCCATATTCCCCCTTTCCCCTCTATTCCCCTTTCCCCTGCATCCCCAGTTTTCCTTGTATTCCCCTGTTTCCCCTGTATTCCCTTTCCCCGGTATTCCCCCCTTCACCTGTATTCACCCTTTTCCAAGTATACCACCCTTTCCCCTGTATTCCATCCTTCCTCTGTATTACCCCCTTCCCCTGTATTCCCCCCTTTCCCCTGTATCCCCTTTCCCCTGTATTCCCCTTTCCCATTTCCCCCCTTTCCCCTGTATTCCCCCATTACCCTGTGTCCCCATTTCATCTGTATGCGCCCTTTCCCCTTTATACCCCCTTTCCCCCATTTCCCCTGTATCCCGCTTTTAACCTGTATCCCCCCTTTCCCCTGTATTTCCCCCTTTCCCCCTTTCCCCCCTTTCCCCTGTGTTCCCCCATTACCCTGTATCCCCATTTCTTCTGTATGGGCCCTTTGTACTTTATACACCCTTTCGCCCCTTTCCCCCCATATTCCCCCTTTCCCCTCTATTCCCCCTTTCCCCTGCATCCCCAGTTTTCCTTGTATTCCCCCGTTTCCCCTGTATTCCCTTTCCCCGGTATTCCCCCCTTCACCTGTATTCCCCCTTTTCCAAGTATACCACCCTTTCCCCTGTATTCCATCCTTCCTCTGTATTACCCCCTTCCCCTGTATTCCCCCTTTCCCCTGTATCCCCCCTTTCCCCTGTATTCCCCTTTCCCATTCCCCCCTTTCCCCTGTATTCCCCCTGTATCCCCATTTCATCTGTACGCTCCCTTTCCCCTTTATACCCCCTTTCCCCCGTTTCCCCCATATTCCCCCTTTCCCCTGTATTCCCCTTCCACTGTATTCTCCCTTCCCCTGTATCCCGCTTTTACCCTGTATCCCACCTTTCCCCTTCCCCCCTTTCCCCTGTATTCCCCCATTACCCTGTATCCCCATTTCGTCTGTATGTGCCCTTTCCCCTTTATACCCCCTTTCCCTCCGTTTTCCCCATATTCCCCCTTTCCCCTCTATTCCCCCTTTCCCCTCTATTCCCCCTTTCCCCTGTATTCCCCCGTTTCCCCTGTATTCCCCCTTTCCCCGGTATTCCCCCTTTCACTTGTATTCCCACTTTTCTAAGTATACCACCCTTTCCCCTGTATTCCACCCTTTCTCTGTATTACACCTTCCCCTGTACTCCCCCCTTCCCCCTGTATCCCCCTTTCCCCTGTATTCCTCCTTTCCCATTTCCCCCCTTTCCCCTGTATTCCCCCATTTCCCTGTATCCCCATTTTGTCTGTATGCCCCTTTCCCCTGTTTCCCCCATATTCCCCCTTTCCCCTCTATTCCCCCTTTCCCCTGCATCCCCCGTTTCCCCTGTATTCCCCCATTTCCCTTGTAATCCCCCCTTTTCCCTGTATTCCCCTTTCACCTGTATTCCCCCTTTCCCCTGTAATCCTCCCTTTCACCTGTATTCCCACAATTTCCACTCTATTCCCCCTCTATTCCCCCTGTATTCCCCCTTTCACCTCTATCGCCCCTTTCCCCTGTATTCCCACCTTTCCCCTGTATTCCCCCTTTCCCCTGTATTCCCCCTTTCACCTGTATCCCCCTTTCATCTGTATCCCCGTTTCCCCTTTTCCCCTGTAATCCTCCCTTTCACCTCTATCGCCCCTTTCATCTGTATCCCCCTTTCCCCTGTATTCCCCCATTCACCTGTATCCCCCTTTCCCTGTCTTTCCCCTTTCCCCTGTATTCCCCCTTTCCCCTGTATCCCCTTTTCCCCATGTATTCCCACCTTTGCCCTTTTCCACTGTATCCCCCTTTTCCCCGACTTCCTCATTTCCGCCACTTTATCTGTATTCCCCTATTCCTCATTTCCCTCCCTTTCCCCTGTATCTCCCCATTTCCCTGTATCCCCATTTTGTCTGTATGCCCCTTTCCCCCTGTTTCCCCCATATTCCACCTTTCCCCTGTATTCCCCCATTATGCTGTATCCCCATTTCGTCTGTATGCGCCCTTTCCCCCCGTTTACCCCGTATTCCCCCTTTCCCCTGTGTACCTCCCTTTTCCCTGTATTTCCCCCATACCCACTTTCCCCTGTATTCCCCCCATACCCACTTTCCCCTGTATAAACCATTTCCCCAGTATTAAGCCTTTCACCTGTTTCCCCCTTCCCCTGTACTCCACCCTCCTCCTGTATTCCCCTGTTTTCCCTCCTCAACAACTTTCCTCTCTATCCCACAATTCCCCAGTATCCCCCATTTCCCCTGTTTTCCCACCTTTTCTCTTTATTCCCCCTTTCCGCTGTATTACCACTTTCCCCTGTATTCCTCCCTTTCACCTGTATCCCGACTATCCCCTGTATTCCCCCCTTTCCCCTCTATTCCGGATTTCCGCTGTATTCTCCCTTTCCCCTTTCCCCCCCTTTCCCTCCCTTTCCCCTGTATTCCCCCATTACCCTGTATCCCCATTTAATCTGTATGCGCCCTTTCCCCTTTATACCGCCTTTCCCCCGTTTCCCCCATATTCCCCCTTTCCCCTGTATTCCCCTTCCACTGTATTCCCCCTTCCCCTGTATCCCGCTTTTACCCTGTATTCCCCCTTTCCCCTGTATTCCCCTTCCACTGTATTCCCCCTTCCCCTGTATCCTGCTTTTACCCTGTATCCCCGCTTTCCCCTGTATTTCCCCCTTTCCCCTCCCCCCCCTTTCCGCTGTATTCCCCCATTACCCTGTATCCACATTTGGTCTGTATGTGCCCTCTCCCCTTTATACCCCCTTTCCCCTGTTTCCCCCATATTCCCCCTTTCCCCTCTATTCCCCCTTTCCCCTCTATTCCCCCTTTCCCCTGCATACCCAGTTTCCCCTGTATTCCCCCGTTTCCCCTGTATTCCCCCATTTCCCCTGTATTCCCCCTTTCCCCAGTATTCCCCCTTTCCCAAGTATACCACGCTTTCCCCTGTATTCCCCCTTTACCCTTTCCCCCTTTCCCCTTTTACCCCATTACCCTGTATCCCCATTTCATCTGTATGCGCCCTTTCCCCTTTATACCCCCTTTCCCACGTTTCCCCCATATTCCCCCTTTCCCCTGTATTCCCCCTTCCCCTGTATCCCGCTTTTATCCTGTATCCCACCTTTCCCCTGTATTTCCCCCTTTCCCCTTTCCCATCCTTTCCCCTGTATTCCCCCATTACCCTGTATGCCCATTTCGTCTGTATGCACACTTTCCCCTTTATACCCCCTTTCCCCCCGTTTCCCCCATATCTCCCCTTTCCCCTCTATTCCCCCTTTCCCCTGCATCCCCTGTATTCCCCCATTTCCCTTGTAATCCCCCCTTTTCCCTGTATTCC
This sequence comes from Carcharodon carcharias, assembly GCF_017639515.1. Taxonomy (NCBI): domain Eukaryota; kingdom Metazoa; phylum Chordata; class Chondrichthyes; order Lamniformes; family Lamnidae; genus Carcharodon; species Carcharodon carcharias. The sequence goes on along the minus strand of NC_054471.1, from coordinate 1,006,263 downwards.
CCTTTCGCCTGTATTCCCCCTTTCCCAAGTATACCACCCTTTCGCCTGTATCCCCCCTTTCCCCTGTAATCCTCCCTTTCACCTGTATTCCCACAATTTCCCTTCTATTCCCGCTATTTCCCCTGTATTCCCCCTTTCACCTCTATCGCCCCTTTCATCTGTATCCCCATTTCCCCTGTAATCCACCTGTTCCACACTATTCCCCATTTCCCCTGTATTCCCCCTTTCACCTGTATCCCCCTTTCCCTGTCTTTCCCCTTTCCCCTGTATTCCCCCTTTCCCCTGTATCCCCTTTTCCCCCCGTATTCCCACCTTTCCCCTGTATTGCCATTTTCCACCGAATCCCCCTTTTCACCTGAATTCCCCATTTCCCCCACTTTATCTGTATTCCCACTATTCCCCATTTCCATCCCTTTCCCCTGTAATCCCCCATTTCCCTGTATCCCCATTTTGTCTGTATGCCCCTTTCCCCTGTTTCCCTCATATTCCCCCTTTCCCCTGCATCCCCAGTTTCCCCTGTATTCCCCCGTTTCCCCTGTATTCCCCCTTTCCCCTCTCTTCCCCCTTTCCCCTCTATTCCCCCTTTCCCCTGCATCCCCAGTTTCCCCTGTATTCCCCCGTTTCCCCTGTATTCCCCCGTTTCCCCTGTATTCCCCCTTTCCCCAGTATTCCCCCTTTCCCCTGTATTCCCCCTTTCCCCTCTATTCCCCCTTTCCCCTGCATCCCCAGTTTCCCCTGTATTCCCCCTTTTCCCCTGTATTCCCCCTTTCCCCTGTATTCCCCCTTTCCCCTGTATTCCCCCTTTCGCCTGTATTCCACCTTTCCCAAGTATACCACCCTTTCCCCTGTATTCCCCCTTTCCCCTGTATTCCCCCATTTCCCCTGTACTCCCCCTTTCCCCTGTATCCCCTCTTCCCCCCTTTTCCCCCATATTCCCCCTTTCCCCTCTATTCCCCCTTTCCCCTGCATTCCCCCATTTCCCCTGTATTCCCCTGTCGCCTGTATTCCAACTTTCACAAGTATACCACCCTTTCCCCTGTATTCCACCCTACCTCTGTATTCCCCCTTTCCCCTGCATTCCCCCTTCCCCTGTATTCCACCCTTTCCCCCATATTCCCTCTTTCACCTGTATTCCCCCTTTCCCCTTTATTCCCCCTTTCCCCTTTATTTCCTCTTTCCGCTGTATTCCGCACTTTCCCCTGTATTCCCACCTTTCCTCTTTATTGCCCCTTTCCCCCTTTCCTCTGCATTACCCTCTTCCCTGGCAATCCCCCCTTTCCTCTGCAATCCCTCTTACCCCTGTATTCCCCTTTTCACCTTTATATCCCACTTTCCCCTTATTCCCCTTTCCCCTGTATTGCCCTTTTCCACTGTATCCCCCTTTTCCCCTGAATTCCCCATTTCCCTCTTTACCTGTATTCCCCCTATTCCCCATTTCCCTCCCTTTCCCCTGTATTCCCCCATTTCCCTGTATCCCCATTTTGACTGTATGCCCCTTTCCCCCCGTTTCCCCCATATTCCACCTTTCCCCTGTATACCCACTTTCACCTGTATTTCCCCCTTTCTCCTTTATTCTCCTTTTAACCTGTATCACCGCTTTCACCTGTATTCACTCTTTCCCCTGTATTCCCCTGTATTCCCCCTTTCACCTGTATTCCCCCCCTTTGGCCTGCATTACTCACTTTCCCCTGTATTCCCCCTTTCCCCTGTAATCCTCCCTTTCATCTGTATTCCCACAATTTCCCCTCTATTCCCCCTATTTCCCCTGTATTCCCCCTTTCACCTCTATCGCCCCTTTCATCTGTATTCCCCATTTCCCCTGTATTACCCCTTTCACTTCTATCGCCCCTTTCATCTGTATTCCCCCTTTCCCCTGTATTCCACCCTTTCCACACTATTCCCCCTTTCCCCTGTATTCCTCCTTTCCCCTGTTTTCCCCCTTTCCCTGTCTTTTTCCTTTCCCCTGTATTCCCCCTTTCCACTGTATTCCAACCTTTCCCCTGTATCCCCCTTTTTCCCTGAATTCCCCATTTCCCCCACTTTACCTGTATTCCCCCTGTTCCCAATTTCCCTCCCTTTCCCCTGTATTCCCCCATTTCCTTGTATCCCCATTTTGTCTGTATGCCCCTTTTCCCCCCGTTTCCCCCATATTCCACCTTTCCCCTGTATTCCCCCATTACCCTGTATCCACATTTCATCTGTATGCGCCCTTTCCCCTTTATACCCCGTTTCCCCGTATTCCCCCTTTCCCCTGTGTACCTCCCTTTCCCCCGTCTCCCCCATACCCAATTTCCCCTGTATTCCCCCATACCCACTTTGCCCTTTATCCCCCCTTTCCCCTGTATTCCCCCTTTCCCATTCCCCCCTTTCCCCTGTATTCCCCCATTACCCTGTATCCCCATTTCGTCTGTATGCGCCCTTTCCCATTTATACCTCCTTTCCCCCCGTTTCCCCCATATTCCCCCTTTCCCCTGTATTCCCCCTTTCCCTGCATCCCCAGTTACCCTTGTATTCCCCCGTTTCCCCTGCATCCCTCCTTTCCCCTGTATTCCACCCTTGCTCTGTATTCCCCCTTTCCCCTGTATGCCCCCTTTCTGCTGCATTCCCCCCTTCCACTGTATTCCCCCCTTTCCCCCGTATTCCCTCTTTCACCTGTATTCCGCACTTTCCCCTGTATTCCCACCTTTCCTCTTTATTGCCCCTTTCCCCCTTTCCTCTGCATTACCCTCTTCTCTGGCAATCCCCCCTTTCCTCTGCAATCCCCCCCCTTTCACCTGTATTCCCCTTTTTACCTGTATTCCCCTTTTCACCTGTATCCCCCCTTTTCCCTGTATTCCCCCTTTCCCCTGTAATCCTCCCTTTCACCTGTATTCCCACAATTTCCCCTCTATTCCCCCTATTTCCCCTGTATTCCCCCTTTCACCTCTATTGCCCCTTTCATCTGTATCCCCATTTCCCCTGTATTCCCCTTTTCCCCTGTATTCCCCCTGTATCCCGCTTTTACCCTGTATCCCCCTTTACCCTGTATTCCCCCCTTTCCCCTTTTCCCCCCTTTCCCCTGTATTCTCCCACTACCCTGTATCCCCATTTCATCTGGATGTGCCCTTTCCCCTTTATACCCCTTTTCCCCTCATTTACCCCGTATTCCACATTTCCCCTGTGCACCTCCCTTTCCCCTGTATCCCCCCATACCCACTTTCCCCTGTATTTCCCCCATACCCACTTTCCCCTGTATTCCCCCCATACCCACTTTCCCCTGTATACGCCATTTCCCCAGTATTAAGCCTTTCGCCTGTTTCCCCCTTCCCCTGTACTCCACCCTCCTCCCATATTCCCCTGTTTTCCCTCCTCAACAACTTTCCACTCTATCCCTCAATTCCCCAGTATCCCCCATTTCCCGTTTTCCCACCTTTTCCCTTTATTGCCCCTTTCCGCTGTATTACCACTTTCCCCTGAATTCCCACTTTCCCCTGCATTCCCATCTTCCCCTGCATTCCCCCCTTCCCCTGGATTCACCCCTTTCCCCTGTATTCCATCTTTCACCTGTATTCGCCACTTTCCCCTGTATTCCTCTTTCCCCTGTATTCCCCTTTTCCCCTGTATTCCCCTTTCCCCTGTATTCCCCTTTTCCCCTGTATATCCCCCTTTCCCCTGTATTGCCCTTTTCCCCTGTATTTCCCATTTCCCTCTTTACCTGTATTCCCCCTATTCCCCATTTCCCTCCCTTTCCCCTGTATTCCCCCATTTTCCTGTATCCCCATTTTGTCTGTATGCCCCTTTCCCCCCGTTTCCCCCATATTCCACCTTTCCCCTGTATTCCCCCATTTCCCTGTATCCCCATTTTGTCTGTATGCCCCTTTCCCCCCGTTTCCCCCATATTCCACCTTTCCCCTGTATTCCCCCATTTCCCTGTATCCCCATTTTGTCTGTATGCCCCTTTCCCCCCGTTTCCCCCATATTGAACCTTTCCCCTGTATTCCCCCATTACCCTGTATCCCCATTTCGTCTGTATGCGCCCTTTCCCCTCTATTCCCCCTTTCCCCTGTATTCCCCCTTTCTCCTGTATCCCCCATTTCCCCTGTATTCCGCTGTTTCCACTGTATTCCCCTCTTTCCACTCTATTCCCCCTTGCCCCTGTATTCCCCATTTTGCCTGTATTCCCCCTTTATCCTGTATTCCACCCTTTACCCTGTATTCTACCCTTCCTCTGTATTCCCCCTTTCCCCTGTATGTCCCCTTTCCCCTGTATTCCCCCCTTCCCCTGTATTCCCCCTTTGACCTGTATTCCCCGCTTCCCCTGTATTCCCCCTTTAACCTGTATTCCACCCTTTCCCCTGTATTCCCCCTTTCCCCTGTATTCCCCCCTTCCCCTGTATCCCCCCTTTGACCTGTATTCCCCCCTTTCCCCTGTATTCCCTCCTTCACCTGTATTCCTCCTTTCCCCTGTATCTCCCCTTTCACCTGTATTCCCCCTCTTTCCCGTGTATTCCCCCTTTCACCTCTATCCCCCGCTTTTACCTGCACCCCCTTTCCCTGTTTTACCACTTTCCCCTGTATTCCTCCCTTTCACCTGTACCACCCCTTTCACCTGTATCCCCCCTTTCACCTGTATCCCCCCTTTCCCCTGTATTCCCCCTTTCCCCTCTATTCCCCCTTTCCCCTGCACTCACCCTTTCCCCAGTAGTCCCCCTTTCGCCTGTATTCCCCCTTTCCCAAGTATACCACGTTTTCCCCTGCATTCCACCATTCCTCTGTATTCCCCCTTTCCCTTATATGCCCCCTTTCCCTTATATGCCCCCTTTCCCCTGTATTCCCCCTTCCCCTGTATTCCCTCTTTCACCTGTATTCCTCCTTTCCCCTGTATTCACCACTTTCCACTGTATCCCCCTTTCCCCTGTATCCCCCTTTCCCCTGTATTCCCCCTTCCCCTGTATCACCCCTTCCCGTGTATCACCCGTTTCCCCTGTATTCCCCCCTTTACCCTGTATACGCCCCTTTCCCCTGTATTCCCCCATTTCCCCTGTATTCCCCCTTTTCCTCTGTATTCCCCCTTTCCCCTGTGTACCCCCTTTCCCCTGTAAACCCCCTTTTCCCTGTATTCCCCATTTTTCCTGTATTCCGCCTTACCCTATATTCCCTCTTTCCTTGTTTTCCCCCTTTCCCCTGTCTTCCCCGCTTTCCCCTGTATACTCCCTTTCTCCTGTATCACCCCTTTCCCCTGTATTCCCCCCATTCCCCGCTATACTCCCCTTTCACCTGTATTCCCCCCTTACCCCTGTATACCCCACTTCTACCTGTATCCCCCCTTTCTCCTGTATTCCCCCCTTTCTCCTGTATGCCCCTTTCCCCTGTATGCCCCCTTTCCCCTGTATCCCCCCTTTCTCCTGTATTCCCCCCTTTCTCCTGTATTCCCCCCTTTCTCCTGTATGCCCCTTTCCCCTGTATCCCCCCTTTCCCCTGTATCCCCCCTTTCTCCTGTATGCCCCTTTCCCCTGTATGCCCCTTTCCCCTGTATGCCCCTTTCCCTTCTGTTCCCCTATTTCCCCTGTATCCCACATTCCCCCCTTCCCTGATATAACCTCTTTCTGCTGTACCCTGCCCCCCATATCACCCCTTCTCCTGTAATCCCCCCATTCCCCTGTATTCCACTTTACCCCTGTATTCCCCCTTTCCCCTGAATTCCCCCTTTTCCCTGTACCCCCATTTTCCCCTGTACCCCCTTTCCCCCTGTATCCCTCTTTTCCCCTGTAGACCCCTTTTCCCCTGTATTCCCCCCTTTCCCCTGTATTCCCCCCTTTCCCCTGTATTCCCCCTTTCCCTGTTTCCCCCTTTCCCTGTTTCCCCCTTTCCCCTGAATTCCCCATTTCCCCAACTTTACCTGTACCCCCCTATTTCCCCTTCCCCCCTTTCCCCTGTATTCCCCCATTACCCTGTATCACCATTTTATCTGTATGCCCCCTTTCCCCTTTATACCCCCTTTCCACTTTATACCCCCTTTCCCCCCGTTTCCCCCATATCCCCCCTTTCCCCTGTATTCCCCCATTACCCTCTATCCCCATTTCATCTGTATGCGCCCTTTCCCCTTTATACCCCCTTTCCCCCCGTTTCCCCCATATTCCCCCATTCCCCTGTATTCCTGCATGACCCTGTATCCCCATTTCATCTGTATGCCCCCCATTCCCCCTGTTTCCTCCATATTCCACTTTTCCGCTGTATTCCCCCCATACCCACTTTCCCCTGTATTCCCCCCATACCCACTTTCCCCTGTATACGCCATTTCCCCAGTATTAAGCCTTTCACCTGTTTCCCCCTTCCCCTGTACTCCACCCTCCTCCCATATTCCCCTGTTTTCCCTCCTCAACAACTTTCCACTCTATCCCCCCATTCCCCAGTATCCCCCATTTCCTCTGTATTCCCACCTTTCCCCTTCATTTCCCCTTGCCCCATTTCCTCTGCATTACCCTCTTCCCCTGCAATCACCCCTTTCCCCTGCAATCCCCCCTTTCACATGTACTCCCCCTTTTCACCTGTATTCACCCCTTTCCCCTGTATTCCCCCTTTCCCCTGTATTCACCCTTTCCCCTGTATTCCCCTTTTCCCCTGTATTCGCCTGCTTTCCCCAGTATTCCCCCCTTTCCCTTGCATTCCCCCCTTTCCCCTGTATTCTCCCCTTTCCCTGTATTCCCCATGTCATCTGTATTGCCCCCTTTCCCCTGTAGTCCCCCTTTTCCCTGTATTCCCCCTTTTCCTTGTATTCCCCCTTTCGCTTGTATTCCCCCTTTCCCCTGTATTCTCCCCTTTCCCCTATATTCTGCCTTTAACCTGTATCCCCCCTATCACCTGTACTCCCCTTTTCCCCAGTATTACCCCCATTCCCCTGTATTCCCTCTTTCACCTGTATTTACCCCCTTTCCCCTGTATTCCCCCTTCCCCTGTATCACCCCTTCCCGTGTATCACCCCTTTCCCCTGTATTCCCCCCTTTACCCTGTATACGCCCCTTTCCCCTGTATTCCCCCATTTCCCCTGTATCCCCCTTTTCCCTGTACCCCTCTTTTCCCCTGTATTCCCCCTTTCCCCTGTATTCCCCCTTTTCCTCTGTATACTGCCCTTTCCCCTGTGTACCCCCTTCCCCCTGTGTACCCCCTTTCCCCTGTAAACCCCCTTTTCCCTGTATTCCCCATTTTTCCTGTATTCCGCCTTACCCTATATTCCCTCTTTCCTTGTTTTCCCCCTTTCCCCTGTCTTCCCCGCTTTCCCCTGTATACTCCCTTTCCCCTGTATCACCCCTTTCCCCTGTATTCCCCCCATTCCCCGCTATACTCCCCTTTCACCTGTATTCCCCCCTTACCCCTGTATACCCCACTTCTACCTGTATTCCCCCTTTCTGCTGTATTCCCCCATTCCCCTGTATTCCCCTTTCCCCTGTATTCTCACTTTAACCTGTATCCCACCTTTCACTTGTATTTCCCCCTTTCACCTGTATTCCCCCTTTCCCCTGTATCACCGCCTTCCCCTGTATTTCCCCCTTTCCCCTGTATTCCCCCTTTCCCTTATTCCCCCTTCCCCTGTATCACCGCCTTCCCCTCTATTCCCCCTTTCCCCTCTATTCCCCCTTTCCCCTCTATTCCTCCTTTCCCCTGTATTCCCCCTTTCCCCTCTATTCCTCCTTTCCCCTGTAAAACCCCGTTTCCCCCATATCCCCCCTTTCACCCGTATTCCCCTTTTGCTGTATTCCCACCTTTCCCCTGTATTCCCTCTTTCCCCTGTATTCTCCCTTTCCCCTGTGTTCTCCCTTTCCCCTGTGTTCTCCCTTTCCCCTGTATTCTCCCTTTCCCCTGTGTTCTCCCTTTCCCCTGTGTTCTCCCTTTCCCCTGTATTCCCACTTTCCCCTGTATTCCCCTTTTCCCCTGTATTTCCCCCTTTCCCCTGTATTGCCCTTTTGCTTTGAATCCCCCTGAATTCCCCATTTCCCTCACTTTACCTGTTTTCCCCCTATTCCCCATTTCCCTCCTTTTCCCCCATTTTCCCCCATTACCCTGTATCCACATTTCGTCTGTATGCGCCCTTTCCCCTTATATCCCCTTTCCCCCCATTTCCCCATATTCCATCTTTCCCCTGTATTCCCCCCATACCCACTTTCCCCTGTATTCCCCCCATACCCACTTTCCCCTGTATACGCCATTTCCCCAGATTTAAGCCTTTCACCTGTTTCCCCCTTCCCCTGTACTCCACCCTCCTCCCATATTCCCCTGTTTTCCCTCCTCAACAACTTTCCACTCTATCCCCCCATTCCCCAGTATCTCCCATTTCCCCTGTTTTCCCACCTTTTTCCTGTTTTCCCACCTTTCCCCTTTATTCCCCCTTTCCCCCTTTCCTCTGCATTACCCTCTTCCCCAGCAACCCCCCCTTTCCCCTGTATTCCCCCTTTCCCCTGTATTCCCCCTTTCCCCTGTATTCCCCCTTTCCCCTGTATTCTCCCTTTCTCCTGCATTCCTCCTTCCCCTGTATTCCCCCTTTCCCCAGTATTCCCCCCTTCCCCTCTCTTCCTCCTTTACACTGTATTCCCCCTTTCCTCTGTATCCCCCGTTTCCCCTGTATTTTCCCCTTTCCCCTCTATTCCCCCTTTCCCCTGTATTCCCCCTTTTTCCCTCTATTCCCTCTTTCACCTATATTTACCCCCTTTCCCCTGTATTCCCCCTCTTCCCTGTATACCTCCTTTCCCCTGTATTCCACTCTTTCCCTATTTTCCCCCTTTCCCCTGTATTCCCCCTTCCCCTGTTCCCACCCTTTCCACTGTATCCTCCCTTTCCCCTGTATTCACCCCTTTCCCCTGTATTCACCCCTTACCCCTGTATTCCACCCTTTCCCCTGTATTCCTCCTTTCACCTCTAACCCCCCTTTCACCTACATCCCCCTTTCCCTGAATTCCCCATTTCCCGTGTATTCCCCCCTTTCCCCTCTATTCCCCCTTTCCACTGTATTACCCCTTTTCCCCTGTATTCCCTCTTTCACCTGTATTTACCCCCTTTTCCTTGTATTCCTCTTTTCCTTGTATTCCCCTTTTCCCTGTATTCACCCCTTTCCCTTGTATTCACCCCTTTCCCTTGTATTCACCCCTTTCCCCTGTATTCACCCCTTACCCCTGTATTCCACCCTTTCCCCTGTATTCCCCCTTTCTGCTGTATTCCCCCTTTCCCCAGTATTACTCCCTTTCCCCTGTATACCCTACTTCTCCCTGTATTCCCCCTTTCTGCTGTATTCCCCCTTTCCCCAGTATTACTCCCTTTCCCCTGAATACCCCACTTCTCACTGTATTCCCCCTTTCTGCTGTATTCCCCCTTTCCCCTGTATTCTCACTTTAACCTGTATTCCCCCTTTCTGCTGTATTCCCCCTTTCCCCAGTATTACCCCCTTTCCCCTGTATTCCGTCTTTCAGCTGTATTAACCCCATTTCCCCTGTATTCCCCCTTTCCCTTTATTCTCCCTTTTCCCTGTATTCCCCTTTTCCCTGTATTCCCCTTTTCCCTGTATTCCCCCTTCCCCTGTATTCCCCTCTTCACGTGTATCACCCCTTTCCCCTGTATTCCCCCTTTTCACCTGTATTCCTCCTTTCCTCCTGTATACCCCGTTTCCCCTGCATCACCCCTTTCCCCTGTACACCCCACTTCTCCCTGTATTCCCCCTTTCTGCTGTATTCCCCCTTTCCCCAGTATTACCCCCTTTCCTCTGTATACCCCACTTCTCCCTGTATTCCCCCTTTCTGCTGTATTTCCCCTTTCCCCAGTATTACCCCCTTTCCCCTGTATTCCATCTTTCAGCTGTATTAACCCCATTTCCCCTGTATTCCCCCTTTCCCTTTATTCCCCCTTTCCCTTTATTCCCCCTTTCCCTTTATTGCCCCTTTTCCATGTATTCCCCTTTTCCCTGTATTTCCCCTTTCCCTGTATTCCCCGTTTTCCCTGTATTCCCCCTTCCCCTGTATTCCCCTCTTCACGTGTATCACCCCTTTCCCCTGTATTCCCCCTTTTCACCTGTATTCCTCCTTTCCCCCTGTATACCCCGTTTCCCCTGCATCACCCCTTTCCCCTGTACACCCCACTTCTCCCTGTATTCCCCCTTTCTGCTGTATTCCCCCTTTCCCCAGTATTACCCCCTTTCCTCTGTATACCCACTTCTCCCTGTATTCCCCCTTTCTGCTGTATTTCCCCTTTCCCCAGTATTACCCCCTTTCCCCTGTATTCCATCTTTCAGCTGTATTAACCCCATTTCCCCTGATTTCCCCCTTTCCCTTTATTCCCCCTTTCCCTTTATTCCCCCTTTCCCTTTATTGCCCCTTTTCCATGTATTCCCCTTTTCCCTGTATTCCCCCTTCCCCTGTATTCCCCCCTTCACCTGTATTACTCCCTTTCCCCTGTATTCCGACTGCCCCTGTATTCCCCCTTTCCCTTATTCCCCCTTTCCCTTATTCCCTCTTCCCCTGTATTCCCCCTTTCCCCTGTATTCCCCCTTTCCCCTGTAAAACCCCGTTTCCCCCATATGCCCCCTTTCACCCATATTCCCCTTTTGCTGTATTTCCCCCTTTCCCCTGTATTCCCTCTTACCCCTGTATTCTCCCTTTCCCCTGTATTCCCTCTTACCCCTGTATTCTCCCTTTCCCCTGTATTCTCCCTTTCCCCTGTATTCCCTCTTTCCCCTGTATTCCCTCTTTCCCCTGTATTCCCTCTTCCCCCTGTGTTCTCCCTTTCCCCTGTATTCCCCCTTTCCCCTGTATTCCCTCTTTCCCCTGTATTCCCTCTTTCCCCTGTATTCTCCCTTTCCCCTGTGTTCTCCCTTTCCCCTGTGTTCTCCCTTTCCCCTGTATTCCCTCTTTCCCCTGTATTCCCTCTTTCCCCTGTATTCCCCCTTTCCCCTGTATTCCCCTTTTCCCCTTTATTCCCTCTTTCCCCTGTGTTCTCCCTTTCCCCTGTATTCCCACTTTCCCCTGTATTCCCCTTTTCCCCTTTATTCCCTCTTTCCCCTGTATTCTCCCTTTCCCCTGTATTCGCCCTTTCCCCTGTATTCCCCCTTTCCCCTGTATTCCCCCTTTCCCCTGTGTTCTCCCTTTCCCCTGTATTCCCCTGTATTTCCCCCTTTCCCCTGTATTGCCCTTTTGCTTTGAATCCCCCTGAATTCCCCATTTCCCTCACTTTACCTGTTTTCCCCCTATTCCCCATTTCCCTCCCTTTCCCCTGTATTCCCCCATTACCCAGTATCCACATTTTGTCTGTATGCCTCTTTGCCCTTTATACCGCCTTTCCTCCTTTTCCCCCATTTTCCCCCATTACCCTGTATCCACATTTTGTCTGTATGCGCCCTTTCCCCTTATATCCCCTTTCCCCCCGTTTCCCCCATATTCCATCTTTCCCCTGTATTCCCCCCATACCCACTTTCCCCTGTATACGCCATTTCCCCAGTATTAAGCCTTTCATCTGTTTCCCCCTCCCCTGTACTCCACCCTCCTGTATTCCCCTGTTTTCCCTCCTCAACAACTTTCCACTCTATCCCACAATTCCCCAGTATCCCCCATTTGCCCTGTTTTCCCACCTTTCCCCTGTATTCCCCCTTACACCTGTATTCCCCCTTTCCCCTGCATTCCTCCCTTTCCCCTGTATTCCCCCCTTTCCCCTGTATTCCCCCTTTCCCCTGTATTCCCCCCTTTCCCCTGGATTCCCCCCTTTCCCCTGTATTCCCTCTTTCACCTATATTTACCCCCTTTCCCCTGTACTCCCCCTTTCCCTGTATTCCACCCATCCCCTGTATCCCCCCTTTCCCCTGGATTCCCCATTTCCCCTGTATTTCACCATTTCCCCTGTATTCCCAGCTTTCCCCTGTATTCCCGCATTCCCCTGTATTCCCCCTTTCACCAGTATTACCCCCTTTCCCCTTTATTCCCCCTTTCACCTGTATTTACCCCCTTTCCCCTGTATTCCCTCTTCCCCTGTATTCCCTCTTCCCCTGTATTCCTTCTTCCCCTGTATTCCCCCTTCCCCTGTATCACCCCTTTCCCCTGTATTCCCCCTGTTCACCTGTATTCGCTCCTTTGCCTGTATTCCCCCTTTCCCCTGTATTCCCCCTTTCCCTTTATTCCCCCTTTCCCTTTATTCCCCCTTTTCCATGTATTCCCCTTTTCCCTGTATTCCCCCTTCCCCTGTATTCCCCCCTTCCCCTGTATTACTCCCTTTCCCCTGTATTCCGACTGCCCCTGTATTCCCCCTTTCCCTTATTCCCCCTTCCCCTGTATTCCCCCTTTCCCCTGTATTCCCCCTTTCCCCTGTATTCCCTCTTTCCCCTGTATTCCCTCTTTCCCCTGTATTCTCCCTTTCCCCTGTGTTCTCCCTTTCCCCTGTGTTCTCCCTTTCCCCTGTATTCCCTCTTTCCCCTGTATTCCCTCTTTCCCCTGTATTCCCCCTTTCCCCTGTATTCCCCTTTTCCCCTTTATTCCCTCTTTCCCCTGTGTTCTCCCTTTCCCCTGTATTCCCACTTTCCCCTGTATTCCCCTTTTCCCCTTTATTCCCTCTTTCCCCTGTATTCGCCCTTTCCCCTGTATTCCCCCTTTCCCCTGTATTCCCCCTTTCCCCTGTGTTCTCCCTTTCCCCTGTATTCCCCTGTATTTCCCCCTTTCCCCTGTATTGCCCTTTTGCTTTGAATCCCCCTGAATTCCCCATTTCCCTCACTTTACCTGTTTTCCCCCTATTCCCCATTTCCCTCCCTTTCCCCTGTATTCCCCCATTACCCAGTATCCACATTTTGTCTGTATGCCTCTTTGCCCTTTATACCGCCTTTCCTCCTTTTCCCCCATTTTCCCCCATTACCCTGTATCCACATTTTGTCTGTATGCGCCCTTTCCCCTTATATCCCCTTTCCCCCCGTTTCCCCCATACCCACTTTCCCCTGTATACGCCATTTCCCCAGTATTAAGCCTTTCATCTGTTTCCCCCTCCCCTGTACTCCACCCTCCTGTATTCCCCTGTTTTCCCTCCTCAACAACTTTCCACTCTATCCCACAATTCCCCAGTATCCCCCATTTGCCCTGTTTTCCCACCTTTCCCCTGTATTCCCCCTTACACCTGTATTCCCCCTTTCCCCTGCATTCCTCCCTTTCCCCTGTATTCCCCCCTTTCCCCTGTATTCCCCCTTTCCCCTGTATTCCCCCCTTTCCCCTGGATTCCCCCCTTTCCCCTGTATTCCCTCTTTCACCTATATTTACCCCCTTTCCCCTGTACTCCCCCTTTCCCTGTATTCCACCCATCCCCTGTATCCCCCCTTTCCCCTGGATTCCCCCATTTCCCCTGTATTTCACCATTTCCCCTGTATTCCCAGCTTTCCCCTGTATTCCCGCATTCCCCTGTATTCCCCCTTTCACCAGTATTACCCCCTTCCCCTTTATTCCCCCTTTCACCTGTATTTACCCCCTTTCCCCTGTATTCCCTCTTCCCCTGTATTCCCTCTTCCCCTGTATTCCTTCTTCCCCTGTATTCCCCCTTCCCCTGTATCACCCCTTTCCCCTGTATTCCCCCTGTTCACCTGTATTCGCTCCTTTGCCTGTATTCCCCCTTTCCCCTGTATTCCCCTTTCCCTTTATTCCCCCTTTCCCTTTATTCCCCCTTTTCCATGTATTCCCCTTTTCCCTGTATTCCCCCTTCCCCTGTATTCCCCCCTTCCCCTGTATTACTCCCTTTCCCCTGTATTCCGACTGCCCCTGTATTCCCCCTTTCCCTTATTCCCCCTTCCCCTGTATTCCCCCTTTCCCCTGTATTCCCCCTTTCCCTTATTCCCCTTTCCCCTGTATTCCCCCTTTCCCCTGTAAAACCCCGTTTCCCCCATATGCCCCCTTTCACCCGTATTCCCCTTTTGCTGTATTTCCCCCTTTCCCCTGTATTCCCTCTTTCCCCTGTATTCTCCTTTTCCCCTGTGTTCTCCCTTTCCCCTGTATTCCCTCTTTCCCCTGTATTCCCTCTTTCCCCTGTGTTCTCCCTTTCCCCTGTATTCCCTCTTTCCCCTGTATTCTCCCTTTCCCCTGTGCTCTCCCTTTCCCCTGTATTCCCTCTTTCCCCTGTATTCTCCCTTTCCCCTGTGTTCTCCCTTTCCCCTGTATTCCCCCTTTCCCCTGTATTCCCCCTTTCCCCTGTATTCCCCCCTTTCCCCTGTATTCCCCCCTTTCCCCTGTATTCCCCCTTTCCCCTGTATTCTCCCTTTCCCCTGTGCTCTCCCTTTCCCCTGTATTCCCTCTTTCCCCTGTATTCTCCCTTTCCCCTGTGTTCTCCCTTTCCCCTGTATTCCCTCTTTCCCCTGTATTCCCTCTTTCCCCTGTATTCCCTCTTTCCCCTGTATTCCCCCTTTCCCCTGTATTCCCCCTTTCCCCTGTGTTCTCCCTTTCCCCTGTATTCCCCTTTTCCCCTGTATTTCCCCCTTTCCCCTGTATTGCCCTTTTGCTTTGACTCCCCCTGAATTCCCCATTTCCCCCACTTTACCTGTTTTCCCCCTATTCCCCATTTCCCTCCCTTTCCCCTGTATTTCCCCATTACCCTGTATCCACATTTTGTCTGTATGCCTCTTTGCCCTTTATACCGCCTTTCCTCCTTTTCCCCCATTTTCCCCCATTACCCTGTATCCACATTTCGTCTGTATGCGCCCTTTCCCCTTATATCGCCTTTCCCCCCGTTTCCCTCTTATTCCATCTTTCCCCTGTATTTCCCCCATACCCACTTTCCCCTGTATTCCCCCCATACCCACTTTCCCCTGTATACGCTATTTGCCCAGCATTAAGCCTTTCATCTGTTTCCCCTTCCCCTGTACTCCACCCTCCTTCTGTATTCCCCTGTTTTCCCTCCTCAACAACTTTCCACTCTATCCCACAATTCCCCAGTATCCCCCATTTGCCCTGTTTTCCCACCTTTCCCCTGTATTCCGCCTTACACCTGTATTCCCCCTTTCCCCTGTATTCCCCCTTTCCCCTGTATTCCTCCCTTTCCCCTGTATTCCTCCCTTTCCCCTGTATTCCCCCTTTCCCATCTATTGCCCCTTTCCCCTGTATTGCCCCCTTTCCCCTGTATTGCCCTTTTCCCCTGTATCCCCTTTTCCCCTGTATTCCCCCCTTTCCCCTGTATTGCCCTTTTCCCCTGTATTCCCCCTTTCCCCTGAATTCCCCATTTCCCCCACTTTACCTCTATTCCCCCTATTTCCCATTTCCCCCCCTTTCCCCTGTATTCCCCATTTCCCTGTATCCCCATTCATCTTTTTACCCCCTTTCCCCTTTATACCCCTTTTCCCCTTTTTATCCCCTTTCCACTTTATACCCCGTTTCCCCCATATTCCCCCTTTCTCCTGTAATCCCCCATTACCCTGTGTCCCCATTTCATCTATATGCCCTCTTTCACCCGTTTCCCCCATGTTCCGCTTTTCCCCTGTATTCCCCCCATACCCACTTTCCCCTGTATTCCCCCCATACCCACTTTCCCCTGTATTCCCCCCCATACCCACTTTCCCCTGTATTCCCCCCATACCCACTTTCCCCTGTATTCCCCCCATACCCACTTTCCCCTGTATTCCCCCCATACCCACTTTCCCCTGTATTCCTCCCATACCCACTTTCCCCTGTATTCCCCCCATACCCACTTTCCCCTGTATTCCCCCCATACCCACTTTCCCCTGTATTCCCCCCCATACCCACTTTCCCCTGTATTTCCCCCATACCCACTTTCCCCTGTATTTCCCCCATAACCACTTTCCCCTGTATTCCCCCCATACCCACTTTCCCCTGTATTCCCCCCATACCCACTTTCCCCTGTATTCCCCCCATACCCACTTTCCCCTGTATTCCCCCCATACCCACTTTCCCCTGTATTCCCCCCATACCCACTTTCCCCTGTATACGCCATTTCCCCAGATTTAAGCCTTTCGTCTGTTTCCCCCTCCCCTGTACTCCACCCTCCTCCCATATTCCCATTTACCCTCCTCAACAACTTTCCACTCTATCCCCCCATTCCCCAGTATACCCCATTTCCCCTGTTTTCCCACCTTTGCCCTTCATTTCCCCTTTCCCCCTTTCCTCTGCATTACCCTCTTCCCCTGCAATAGCCCCTTTCACCTGCAAACCCCCCTTTCACCTGCAATCCCCCCTTCACCTGTATTCCCCCTTTACACCTGTATTCCCCACTTACCCCAGTATTCCCTCCCTTTCCGCTTTATTCCCTGCCTTTCTGCTGTATTCCCCCCTTTCACCTGTATTCCCCCCTTTCACCTGTATCCCCTCTTTCACCTGTATCTCACTTTCCATGTATTCCCTTTTCCCCTGTATTCCCCCCTTTCCCCTGTATCCCCTCCTTTCCCCTGTAGTCACCCTTTCCCCTGTAGTCACCCTTTCCCCTGAGTTTCCCCTTTCCCCTGTATTCCCCCTTTCCCCTGAGTTCCCCCTTTCCCCTGTATTCTCCCTTTCCCCTGTATTCCCCCCTTTCACCTGTATTCCCCCATTCCCCTGTTTCCTCCTTTCCCCTTAGTTCCCCCTTTCCCCTAAATTCCCCCTTTCCCCTGTATTCCCCATTCCCCTGTAGCACCCCCTTCCCCTGTATTCCCCCTTTCTCCTGTATTCCCCCCTTTCCGCTGTATTCCCCCATTTCCCCTGTGTTCCCCCTCCCCTCTATTACCCCTTCCCCTGTATTCCCCTTTCCCTGTATTCCCCCCTTCCCCTCTATTCCCCCTTCCCCGGTATTCCCCCTTTCCCTGTATTCCCCCTCCCCTGTATTACCCCTTTCCCTGTATTCCCCCTTCCCTTGTATCACAAATTTCCCCTGTATTCCCCCTGTCCCCTGTATCACCCCTTTCCCCTGTATTCCCCCTATCCCCTGTATTCCCCCTATCCCCTGTATTCCCCGCTTTCCCCTGTATTACCCCCTTTCCCCTGTATTCCCTCTTTCACCTGCATTTACACCCTTTCCCTTCTATTCCCCCCTTCCCCGGTATACCCCCACTTTCCCTGAATTCCCCATTCCCCTTTATCCCCCCTTCCCCTGTATTCCTCCTTCCCCTGTATCATCCCCTTCAACTGTATCCTCCACTTTCCCCTGTAATCCCCCTTTCCCCTGTATTCTCCCCTTTCCCCTGTAATCCCCCTTTCCCCTGTATTCCCCCTTTCCCCTCTATACCCCCCTATCCATTGTATTCCCCCTTTCCCAAGTATTCCCCCTTTCCCCTGTATCACAGCTTTCCCCTTTATTCCCCCCTTTCCCCTGTATTCACCCATTTCCCCTGTATTCCCCCTCCCCTCTATTACCCCTTCCCCTGTATTCCCCCTTCCCTTGTATCACCAATTTGCCCTGTATTCCCCCGTTTCAGCTGCATTCCCCCCTTTCCCCTGTATTCCCCCATTTCCCCTGTATTCCCCCTCCCCTCTATTACCCCTTCCCCTGTATTCCCCCTTCCCTTGTATCACCAATTTGCCCTGTATTCCCCCGTTTCAGCTGCATTCACCACTTTCCCCTGTATTCCCCCTTTCCCCTGTATTCCCCCTTTCCCCTGTATTCCCCCTTTCCCCTGTATTTCCCCCTTTCCCCTGTATTTCCCCCTTTCCCCTGTATTCCCCCTTTCCCCTGTATTCCCCCTTTCCCCTGTATTCCCCCCTTTCCCCTGTATACCCCCTTTCACCTATATTGCCCCCTTACCCCTGTATACCCCCCTTTCACCTGTATTCCCCCTTTCCCCAGTATTACCCCCTTTCCCCTGTATTCCCTCTTTCACCTGCATTTACACCCTTTCCCTTCTATTCCCCCCTTCCCCTGTATACCCCGCTTTCCCTGAATTCCTCCCTTTCCCCTTTATTCCTCCTTCCCCTTTATCACCCCCTTCAACTGTATCCCCCACTTTCCCCTGTATTCCCCCTTTACCCTGTATTCCCCCCTTTCCCCTGTATTGCCCCTTTCCCCTGTATTCCCCCCTTTACCCTGTATTCGCCCTTTCCCCTGTATTCCCCCCTTTCCACTGGATTCCCCCTTTCCCCTGTATTCCCCCTTTCCCCTGTATCACAGCTTTCCCCTTTATTCCCCCCTTTCCCCTGTATTTCCCCCTTTCCCCTGTATTCCCCCTTTCCCCTGTATTCCCCCTTTCCCCTGTAATCCCTCTTTCCCCTGCATTCCCCCTTTTCCCTGTATTCCCCCTTTCCCTGTATTCCCCCTTCCTCTCTATTCCCCTTTCCCTGTATTCCCCCCTTCCTCTCTATTCCCCCTTCCCCTGTATTCCCCCCTTCCTCTCTATTCCCCCGTCCCCTGTATTCCCCCTCACCTCTATTACCCCTTCCCCTGTATTCCCCCTTCCCTTGTATCACCAATTTGCCCTGTATTCCCCCGTTTCAGCTGCATTCACCACTTTCCCCTGTATTCCCCCTTTCCCCTGTAGTCCCCCTTTCCCCTGTATTCTCCCTTTTCCCTGTATTCCCCATTTTCCCTGTATTCCCCCCTTCCCCTCTAATCCCCCTTCCCCGGTATTCCCCCCTTTCCCTGTATTCCCCCTCCCCTGTATTACCCCTTCCCCTGTATTCCCCCTTCCCTTGTATCACAAATTTCCCCTGTATTCCCCCTGTCCCCTGTATCACCCCTTTCCCCTGTATTCCCCCTATCCCCTGTATTCCCCCTATCCCCTGTATTCCCCCTATCCCCTGTATTCCCCCCTTTCCCCTGTATTACCCCCTTTCCCCTGTATTCTCTCTTTCACCTGCATTTACACCCTTTCCCTTCTATTCCCCCTTCCCCTGTATACCCCCACTTTCCCTGAATTCCCCCTCACCTCTATTACCCCTTCCCCTGTATTCCCCCTTCCCTTGTATCACCAATTTGCCCTGTATTCCCCCGTTTCAGCTGCATTCACCACTTTCCCCTGTATTACCCCCATTCCCCTGTATACCCCCTTTCACCTGTATTCCCCCTTTCCCCAGTATTACCCCCTTTCCCCTGTATTCCCTCTTTCACCTGCATTTACACCCTTTCCCTTCTATTCCCCCCTTCCCCTGTATACCCCGCTTTCCCTGATTTCCTCCCTTTCCCCTTTATTCCCCCTTCCCCTGTATTCCTCCTTCCCCTGTATCGCCCCCTTCAACTGTATCCCCCACTTTCCCCTGTATTCCCCCTTTACCCGGTATTCCCCCCTTTCCCCTGTATTGCCCCTTTCCCCTGTATTCCCCCCTTTACCCTGTATTCGCCCTTTCCCCTGTATTCCCCCCTTTCCACTGGATTCCCCCTTTCCCCTGTATTCCCCCTTTCCCCTGTATCACAGCTTTCCCCTTTATTCCCCCCTTTCCCCTGTAATCCCTCTTTCCCCTGCATTCCCCCTTTTCCCTGTATTCCCCCCTTCCCTGTATTCCCCCTTCCTCTCTATTCCCCCTTCCCCTGTATTCCCCCTTCCCTTGTATCACCAATTTCACCTTTATTCCCCCGTTTCACCTGCATTCCCCCCTTTCACCGGCATTCCCTCTTTCCCCTGTATTCCCCCCTTTCCGTTGTATTCCCCCCTTTCCGCTGTGTTTCCCCCTTTTCACCTGTACCCCCTTTCACCTGTATCCCCCTTTCCCTGTATTCCCCCTTTCCGCTGTATTCCCCCATTCCCCTGTACTCCCCGTGTCACCTGTATTCCCCCTTTCCCCTGTAGTCCCCCTTTTCCCTGTATCCCCCCTTTTCCTTGTATTCCCCCTTTCACCTGTATTCCCCCCTTTCCTTTGTATTCCCCGCTTTCCCCTGCATTCCCTACTTTCCCCTGTATTCCCCCCTTTCCCCTGTATTCCCCTTTCCCCTGTATTACCCCCATTCCCCTGTATTCTCCCTTTAACCTGTATTCCCCCTTTCACCAGCATTACCCCCTTTCCCCGGTATTCCCTATGTCACCCGTATTTACCCCCTTTCCCCTCTATCCCCCCTTTTCCCTGAATTCCCCCTTTTCCCTGTATTTCCCCTTTCCTGTATTCCCCCTTTCCCTGTATACACCTTCCCCTCTCTTCCCCCATTTCCCTGTATTCCCCTCTTCCCCTGTATTCCCCTCTTCCCCTGTATTCCCCCTTTCCCCTGTATTCCCCCTTTCCCCTGTATTCCCCCTTTCCCCTGTATTCCCCCTTTCCCCTGTATTCCCCCTTCCCCTGTATTCCCCCTTCCCTTGTATCACCCCTTCCCCTGTATCACCCCTTCCCCTGTATTCCCCCCTTTCACCTGTATTCACTCCTGTCGCTTGTATTCCCCCTTTCACCTGTATACACCCCTTTCCCCTGTATTCCCCCTTTTCCCCTGTATCCCCCTTTCCCCTGTATTCCCCCTTTCCCCTGTATCCCCCTTTCCCCCTTTATTCCCCCCTTTCCCCTGTATTGCCCTTTTCCCCTTTATTCCCCCTTTCCCCTGTATTGCCCTTTTCCCCTGTATTCCCCCTTTCCCCTGAATTCCCCATTTCCCCCACTTTACCTGTATTCCCCCTATTTCCCATTTCCCCCCCTTTCCCCTGTATTCCCCATTTCCCTGTATCCCCATTCATCTTTATGCCCCTTTTCCCCTTTATACCCCTTTTCCCCTTTTTATCCCCTTTCCACTTTATACCCCGTTTCCCCCATATTCCCCCTTTCTCCTGTAATCCCCCATTACCCTGTGTCCCCATTTCATCTATATGCCCTCTTTCACCCGTTTCCCCCATGTTCCGCTTTTCCCCTGTATTCCCCCCATACCCACTTTCCCCTGTATTCCCCCCATACCCACTTTCCCCTGTATTCCCCCCATACCCACTTTCCCCTGTATTCCCCCCATACCCACTTTCCCCTGTATTCCCCCCATACCCACTTTCCCCTGTATTCCCCCCATACCCACTTTCCCCTGTATTCCCCCCATACCCACTTTCCCCTGTATTTCCCCCATAACCACTTTCCCCTGTATTCCCCCCATACCCACTTTCCCCTGTATTTCCCCCATACCCACTTTCCCCTGTATTCCCCCCATACCCACTTTCCCCTGTATTCCCCCCATACCCACTTTCCCCTGTATTCCCCCCATACCCACTTTCCCCTGTATTCCCCCCATACCCACTTTCCCCTGTGTTCCCCCCATACCCACTTTCCCCTGTATTCCCCCCATACCCACTTTCCCCTGTATTCCCCCCATACCCACTTTCCCCTGTATTCCCCCCATACCCACTTTCCCCTGTATTCCCCCCATACCCACTTTCCCCTGTATTCCCCCCATACCCACTTTCCCCTGTATTCCCCCCATACCCACTTTCCCCTGTATTCCCCCCATACCCACTTTCCCTGTATTCCCCCCATACCCACTTTCCCCTGTATTCCCCCCATACCCACTTTCCCCTGTATTCCCCCCATACCCACTTTCCCCTGTATTTCCCCTCATACCCACTTTCCCCTGTATTCCCCCCATACCCACTTTCCCCTGTATTCCCCCCATACCCACTTTCCCCCTGTATTCCCCCCATACCCACTTTCCCCTGTATTCCCCCCATACCCACTTTCCCCCTGTATTCCCCCCATACCCACTTTCCCCTGTATTCCCCCCATACCCACTTTGCCCCTGTATTCCCCCCATACCCACTTTCCCCTGTATTCCCCCCATACCCACTTTCCCCTGTATTCCCCCCATACCCACTTTCCCCTGTATTCCCCCCATACCCACTTTCCCCTGTATTCCCCCATACCCATTTTCCCCTGTATCCCCCCATACCCACTTTCCCCTGTATTCCCCCCATACCCACTTTCCCCTGTATTCCCCCCATACCCACTTTCCCCTGTATACGCCATTTCCCCAGATTTAAGCCTTTCGTCTGTTTCCCCCTCCCCTGTACTCCACCCTCCTCCCATATTCCCCTGTTTTCCCTCCTCAACAACTTTCCACTCTATCCCCCCATTCCCCAGTATACCCCATTTCCCCTGTATTCCCACCTTTCCCCTTCATTTCCCCTTTCCCCCTTTCCTCTGCATTACCCTCTTCCCCTGCAATAGCCCCTTTCCCCTGCAATCCCCCTTTTCACCTGCAATCCCCCTTTTCACCTGCAATCCCCCCTTCACCTGTATTCCCCCTTTTCACCTGTATTCCCCACTTTCCCCAGTATTCCCTCCCTTTCTCCTGTATTCCCTCCCTTTCCCTGTACTCCCCCTGTCACCTATATTGCACCCTTTCCCCTGTAGTCACCCTTTTCCCTGAATTCCCCCCTTAGCCTTTTTTCCCCCTTTCCCTGTATTCCCCCTTCCCCTGTATTCCCCCATTCCCCTGTATTCCCCTCTTCCCCTGTATCCCCCTTTCCCCTGTATTCCCCCCTTTCCCCTGTATTCATCCTTCCCCTGTATCACCCCCTACCCCTGTATCACCAACTTCCCCTGTATCCCCCCTTTCCCCTGTATTCCCCCCTTTCCCCTGTATTCCCCCTTTCTCCTGTATTCCCCCTTTTCCCTGTATTCCCCCCTTTCACATTTATTCCCCCTTTCCCCTGTATTCTCCCCATTCTCCTGTATTCCCCCTTGCCTCTGTATACCCCCCTTGATCCTGTATTCCCCCTTTATGCTGTACTCGCCCTTTCCCCTGCTTTCCCCATTTTCCCTGTATTTCCCCTTTCGCCCATACCCCCCCTTCACCTGTATCCCCACTTTCGCTGTATTCCCCCCTTTCCCATGTACACTCTCCTTTCCCTTGTATTTCCCCCTTTCACCCATATCCTTCCTTTCACTCGTATTCCACTTTCGCTGTATTCCCCTCTTTCCCCTGTATTCCCCCTTTGCCCTGAGTTCCCCCTTTGCCCTGTATTCTCCCTTTCCCCTGTATTCCCCCCTTTCCCCTGTATTCCCCCTTTCCCTCTGTATTCCCCCTTTCCCCTGTATTCGCCCTTTCCCCTGTATTCCCCCTTTCCCCTGTATTCCCCCCTTTCCCCTGTATTCTCCCTTTCCCCTGTATTCCCCCTTTCACCTGTATTCCCCCTTTCCCCTGTATTCCCACTTTCACCTGTATTCTCCCTTTCACCTGTATTCCCCCTTTCCCCTGTATTCTCTCTTTCCCCTGTATTCCCCCCTTTCACCTGTATTCTCCCTTTCACCTGTATTCTCCCTTTCCCCTGTATTCTCTCTTTCCCCTGTATTCCCCCCTTTCACCTGTATTCTCCCTTTGCCCTGAGTTCCCCCTTTGCCCTGTATTCCCCCTTTGCCCTGTATTCCCCCTTTCCCCTGTATTCCCCCTTTGCCCTGAGTTCCCCCTTTGCCCTGTATTCCCCCTTTCCCCTGTATTCCCCCTTTCCCCTGTATTCCCCCTTTCCCCTGTATTCCCCATTCCCCTGTAGCACCCCCTTCCACTGTAGCACCCCCTTCCCCTGTAGCACCCCCTTCCCCTGTATTCCCCCCTTTCCCCTGTATTCCCCCTTTCCCCTGTATTCCCCCTTTCCCCTGTATGCCCCCTTTCCCCTGTATTCCCCCCTTTCCCCTGTATTCCCCTCTTTCCCCTGTATTCCCCCTTTCCCCTGTATTCCCCATTCCCCTGTAGCACCCCCTTCCCCTGTATTCCCCCCTTTCCCCTGTATTCCCCCTTTCCCCAGTATTCCCCCTTTCCCCTGTATTCCCCCTTTCCCCTGTATTCCCCATTCCCCTGTAGCACCCCCTTCCACTGTAGCACCCCCTTCCCCTGTAGCACCCCCTTCCCCTGTATTCCCCCCTTTCCCCTGTATTCCCCCTTTCCCCTGTATTCCCCCTTTCCCCTGTATGCCCCCTTTCCCCTGTATTCCCCCCTTTCCCCTGTATTCCCCCCTTTCCCCTGTATTCCCCTCTTTCCCCTGTATTCCCCCTTTCCCCTGTATTCCCCATTCCCCTGTAGCACCCCCTTCCCCTGTATTCCCCCCTTTCCCCTGTATTCCCCCTTTCCCCAGTATTCCCCCTTTCCCCTGTATTCTCCCTTTTCCCTGTATTCCCCACTTTCCCTGTGTTCCCCCTTTCCCTGTGTTCCCCCTTTCCCTTTATTCCCCCCTTCCCCTCTATTCCTCCTTCCGCTGTATAACCCCCTTTCCCTGTATTCCCCCCTCCCCTGTATTACCCCTTTCCCTGTATTCCCCCTTCCCTTGTATCACAAATTTCCCCTGTATTCCCCCTGTCCCCTGTATTCCCCCTATCCCCTGTATTCCCCCTATCCCCTGTATTCCCCCCTATCCCCTGTATTCCCCCTATCCCCTGTAGTCCCCCTTCCCTTGTATCACAAATTTCCCCTGTATTGCCACGTTTCACCTGCATTCAACCCTTTCCCTTCTATTCCCCCCTTCCCCTGTATACCCCACTTTCCCTGAATTCCCCTTTCCCCTTTATTCCCCCTTCCCCTGTATTCCTCCTTCCCCTGTATCACCCCCTTCAACTGTATCCCCCACTTTCCCCTGTATTCCCCCTTACCCCTGTATTCCCCCCTTTCCCCTGTATTCCCCCTTTCCCCTGTATTCCCCCCTTTCCCCTGTATTCCCCCCTTTCCCCTGTATTCCCCCTTTTCCCCTGTATTCCCCCCTTTACACTCTATTCTCCCCTTTCCCCTGTATTCCCCCCTTTCCCCTGTATTCACCCTTTCCCCTCTATACACCCTTTCCCCTCTATACACCCTTTTCCACTGTATTCCCCCTTTCCCAAGTATTCCCCTTTTCCCCTGTATCACAACTTTCCCCTTTATTCCCCCTTTCCCCTGTGTTCCCCCTCCCCTCTATTACCCCTTCCCCTGTATTCCCCCTTCCCTTGTTTCACCAATTTCCCCTGTATTCCCCTGTTTCACTTGCATTCACCCCTTTCCCCTGTATTCCCCATTTCCCCTGCATTCCCCCCTTTCCCCTGTATACCCCCTTTCCCCTGTATTGCCCCCTTACCCCTGTATACCCTCTTTTCACCTGCATTCCCCCTTTCCCCAGTATTACCCCCTTTCACCTGTATTCCCTCTTTCACCTGCATTTACACCCTTTCTCTTCTATTCCCCTTCCCCTGTATACCCCGCTTTCCCTGAATTCCCCCCTTTCCCCTTTATTCCCCCTTCCCCTGTATTCCTCCTTCCCCTGTATCACCCCCTTTAACTGTATCCCCCACTTTCCCCTGTATTCCCCCCTTTCCCTTGTATTGCCCCTTTCCCCTGTATTCCCTCTTTCCCCTGTATTCCCCCCTTTCCCCTGTATTCTCCCCTTTCCCCTTTATTCCCCCTTTCCCCTGTATTCCCCCCTTTCCCCTTTATTCCCCCTTTCCCCTGTATTCCCCCGTTTCACCTGCATTCACCCCTTTCCCCTGTATTCCCCCTTTACCCTGTATACCCCACTTTCTGCTGTATTCCCCCCATACCCACTTTCCCCTGTATACACCATTTCCCCAATATTACGTCTTTCGCCTGTAACCCCCTTTCCCCTGTATTCCACTTTCCCCTTTATACCCCCTTTCTCCAGTATTCCCCACTTTCCCCTATATTCCCCCTTTCCCCTGTATTCCCCCTTTCCCCTGTATTCCCCATTTTCCCTGTATTCCCCCTTTCCCTGTATTGCCCCCTTTCCCTGTATTCCCCCTCCCCTGTATTACCCCTTTCCTTGTATTCCCCCTTCCCTTGTATCACAAATTTCCACTGTATTCCCCTGTTTCACCTGCATTCAACCCTTTCCCCTGTATACCCACCTTTCCCCAGTATTCCCCTTTTCCTGTGTATTCCTCCTGTCCCCTGTATCACCCCTTTCCCCTGTATCACCCCTTTCCCCTGTATTCCCCCTTTCCCCTGTATTCCCCCCTTTCCCCTGTATTCCCCCTTTCCCCTGTATTCCCCCTTTCCCCTGTATTCCCCCTATCCCCTGTATACCCACTTTCACCTGTATTGCCTCCTTACCCCTGTATTATCCCCTTTCCCCTGTATTCCCTCTTTCACCTGCATTTATACCCTTTCCCTTCTATTCCCCCCTTCCCCTGTATACTCCGCTTTCCCTGAATTCCCCTTTCCCCTTTATTCCCTCTTCCCCTGTATTCCTCTTTCCCCTGTATTCCTCTTTCCCCTGTATTCCCCTTACCCCTGTATTCCCCCCTTTACCCTGTATTCCCCCTTTCCCCTGTATTCCCCCCTTTCCCCTGTATTCCCCCTTTCCCCTGTATTCCCCTTTCCCCTCTATACCCCCCTTTCCCAAGTATTCCCCCTTTCCCAAGTATTCCCCCTTTCCCCTGTATCGCAGCTTTCCCCTTTATTCGTCCTTTCCCCTGTATTCCCCCTTTCCCCTGTATTCCCCCTCCCCATCTATTACCCCTTCCCCTGTATTCCCCCTTTCCCCTGTATATGCAATTTCCCCAATATTTTGTCTTTCGTCTCTACCCCCATTCCCTTGTATTCCGCCATTTTCCATGTATCCCCCTTTCCCTGTATAACCCCATTCCCCTGTATTCCCCCTTTCCCACACATTCCCCTGTATTTGACTTCCCTTTCCACTGTATTTCCCACTTTCCCCTATAACCCACCTTTCCCATCTATATCCCCTTACCCCTGTATTCCCCCCTTACTCCCGTATTCCCCCCTTACCCCTGTATTCCCCTATTTCCCCTGTATCGAACTTCCCACCCTTCCATTGAATCACCTCCTTCCCCTGTACACCCCCTCTATTACGCCTTTCACCTGTATTCCTCCTTTACCCTGTATTATCCTCTTTCCCCTGTATTCCCCCATTTCCTGTGTATCCCCCTTTCCTCCTTCCCCTGTATATCACCTTTACACTGTATCCCCGCTGCATCCCTTCTTTCCCCTGTATTCCCCTTTTCCCCTGTATCCCCCTTTTCCCCTGTATCCCCACTTTCCCCTGTGTCCCCCCCTTTCCCCTCTATACCCCCTATCCCCTGTGCACGTTCCGCCCATATCTGCCCTGCATTCCCCGCTCGGTAAGTGCCCTGTTTGATGTTCTTGGTCTGTTTGGACAGGGTGGATCTGTGTGAGTTGTGGAGCTGCTTCCTGTGTGGGAGGGTGGAGAATGATGGACGCCTCCTGCCTCTTTCCCCCGGGGCGTCCTCCTGTCTCTCTCCCCCGGGGCCTCCTCCTGTCTCTCTCTCCCCCGGGGCCTCCTCCTGTCTCTCTCTCCCCCGGCTCCTCCTCCTGTCTCTCCCCCGGCCCCTCCTCCTGTCTCTCCCCCGGGCCCCTCCTCCTGTCTCTCCCCCGGCTCCTCCTCCTGTCTCTCCCCCGGCCCCTCCTCCTGTCTCTCCCCCGGGCCCCTCCTCCTGTCTCTCCCCCCCGGCCCCTCCTCCTGTCTCTCTCCCCCGGCCCCTCCTCCTGTCTCTCTCCCCCGGCCCCTCCTCCTGTCTCTCTCTCTCCCCCGGGGCCTCCTCCTGTCTCTCCCCCGGCCCCTCCTCCTGTCTCTCTCCCCCGGCCCCTCCTCCTGTCTCTCTCTCTCCCGGGCCCCTCCTCCTGTCTCTCCCCGGGCCCCTCCTCCTGTCTCTCCCCCGGGCCCCTCCTCCTGTCTCTCCCCCGGCTCCTCCTCCTGTCTCTCCCCCGGCCCCTCCTCCTGTCTCTCTCTCCCCCGGCCCCCTCCTCCTGTCTCTCTCCCCCGGCCCCTCCTCCTGTCTCTCTCCCCCGGCCCCTCCTCCTGTCTCTCCCCCGGCCCCTCCTCCTGTCTCTCCCCCGGCCCCTCCTCCTGTCTCTCCCCCGGCCCCTCCTCCTGTCTCTCCCCCGGCCCCTCCTCCTGTCTCTCTCTCTCCCGGGCCCCTCCTCCTGTCTCTCCCCCGGGCCCCTCCTCCTGTCTCTCCCCCGGGCCCCTCCTCCTGTCTCTCCCCCCGGCCCCTCCTCCTGTCTCTCTCCCCCGGCCCCTCCTCCTGTCTCTCTCTCTCCCCCGGGGCCTCCTCCTGTCTCTCTCCCCCGGCCCCTCCTCCTGTCTCTCTCCCCCGGCCCCTCCTCCTGTCTCTCTCTCTCCCGGGCCCCTCCTCCTGTCTCTCCCCCGGGCCCCTCCTCCTGTCTCTCCCCCGGGCCCCTCCTCCTGTCTCTCCCCCGGCTCCTCCTCCTGTCTCTCCCCCGGCCCCGCCTCCTGTCTCTCTCTCCCCCGGCCCCTCCTCCTGTCTCTCTCCCCCGGCCCCTCCTCCTGTCTCTCTCCCCCGGCCCCTCCTCCTGTCTCTCTCCCCCCGGCCCCTCCTCCTGTCTCTCCCCCGGGCCCCTCCTCCTGTCTCTCTCCCCCGGGCCCCTCCTCCTGTCTCTCCCCCGGCTCCTCCTCCTGTCTCTCCCCCGGCCCCTCCTCCTGTCTCTCTCTCCCCCGGCCCCTCCTCCTGTCTCTCTCCCCCGGCCCCTCCTCCTGTCTCTCTCCCCCGGCTCCTCCTCCTGTCTCTCCCCCGGGCCCTCCTCCTGTCTCTCTCCCCCGGCCCCTCCTCCTGTCTCTCTCCCCCGGCCCCTCCTCCTGTCACTCTCCCCCGGGCCCCTCCTCCTGTCTCTCCCCTGGGCCCTCCTCCTGTCTCTCCCCCGGGCCCCTCCTCCTGTCTCTCTCCCCCGGGCCCCTCCTCCTGTCTCTCCCCCGGCCCCTCCTCCTGTCTCTCTCTCCCGGCTCCTCCTCCTGTCTCTCTCCCCCGGCCCCTCCTCCTGTCTCTCCCCCCGGCCCCTCCTCCTGTCTCTCTCCCCCGGGCCCCTCCTCCTGTCTCTCCCCCGGCCCCTCCTCCTGTCTCTCTCTCCCGGCTCCTCCTCCTGTCTCTCTCCCCCGGCCCCTCCTCCTGTCTGTCTCCCCCGGCCCCTCCTCCTGTCTCTCCCCCGGCCCCTCCTCCTGTATCTCTCTCCCCCGGCCCCTCCTCCTGTCTCTGTCTCCCCCGGCCCCTCCTCCTGTCTCTCCCCCGGCCCCTCCTCCTGTCTCTGTCTCCCCCGGGCCCTCCTCCTGTCTCTCTCTCTCCCCCGGCCCCTCCTCCTGTCTCTCCCCCGGCCCCTCCTCCTGTCTCTGTCTCCCCCGGCCCCTCCTCCTGTCTCTCCCCCGGCCCCTCCTCCTGTCTCTCCCCCGGCCCCTCCTCCTGTCTCTGTCTCCCCCGGCCCCTCCTCCTGTCTCTCTCTCCCGGCCCCTCCTCCTGTCTCTGTCTCCCCTGGCCTCTCCTCCTGTCTCTCCCCCGGCCTCTCCTCCTGTCTCTGTCTCCCCCGGGCCCTCCTCCTGTCTCTCTCCCCCGGGTCCTCCCCCTGTCTCTCTCTCCCGGGAGTGCAGGGTGGGGGGCTGGTGGCTGGGGGTAAGGGAGTGCAGAGTAGGGGGGTCCCTGAAGCGATTAGGAAGGGGTGTAGAGTGAGCAAGTGATGCCTGGGCTACTTCACTCCCCCGCCCCCAAGGCTGCTCGATATGAAACGTTGACTAACATCCCCCTGACAGTGGGCTGGTCTGTGGTAATTCTGAAGCTGTTTTACACAGCTCTGTGAATTATTAATAGGCTGTTTAAATTGCTGCATAAGCCTCAGCTCCCTGGAATAATCCAGCTCTTGAGTTCTGTTTGTTTTTGCTGTGGTTTCTCTGACCGGGTTGAGAAAGTGGGGGGTGTCTCACTGCTCGATCTAGTGCCACCTCAATCCCCACCCTGAACCCTGTCCCACTCTGATCTGCCCTCACCCCAACCCTCAGTCCCATTCGCTGTTGACTCTGCTACAAACAAGAGACAAAATTCTGGGAAAGATCGGAGCCCAGGGAATTTCACAAATAACATTCCAGAAGGATTCATTACAAAAGAGAAGTGTGGTCAGTTCCTCCAGCTCACAATGCAGGTTCAGCAATGGGATGGAACATTTCAGTTATGAAGAGAGGTTGGATAGACTTGGGTTGTTTTCATTAGAGCAGAGAAGACTGAGGGGCGACCTGATCGAGGTGTACAAGATTATGAGGGGCATGGACAGGGTGAATAGGGAGCAGCTGTTCCCCTTAGTTGAAGGGTTAGTCACGAGGGGGCATAAGTTCAAGGTGAGGGGCAGGAGGTTTAGGGGGGATGTGAGGAAAAACCTTTTTACCCAGAGGGTGGTGAGGGTCTGGAATGTGCTGCCTGGGAGGGTGGTGGAGATGGGTTGCCTCACACCCTTTAAAAAGTACCTGGATGAGCACTTGGCACGTCATAACATTCAAGGCTATGGGCCAAGTGCTGGTAAATGGGATTAGGTAGGTAGGTCAGCTGTTTCTCACGTGTCAGTGCAGACTCGATGGGCCGAAGAGCCTCTTCTGCACTCTGATTCTGTGATTCTGTTTATCAATAATAAGCAAGTCATGTTTGGCCACAGAGGTTTCCTGAAGTTTAAGATCAGTATGATCAACCACCCGCTACAATACAGTCATCACCACATTATTGTCTCTGCTAGCTACATCATTAACCAGAATAAAATCTACCCCTTCAATGGGTGATTTAGGAATAATTCCCACCCTAACAATTCCATTTACACGGTCTCCATCAAACACTCCCAGGATAGGTACAGCATGGGGTTAGATACAGAGTAAAGCTTCCTCTACACTGTCCCCATCAAACACTCCCAGGACAGGTACAACACGGGGTTAGATACAGAGTAAAGATCCCTCTACACTGTCCTCATCAAACACTCCCAGGACAGGTACAGCACGGGGTTAGATACAGAGTAAATCTCCCTCTACACTGTCCCCATCAAACACTTCCAGGACAGGTACAGCACGGGGTTAGATACAGAGTAAAGATCCCTCTACACTGTCCCCATCAAACACTCCCAGGACAGGTACAGCACGGGGTTAGATACAGAGTAAAGTTCCCTCTACACTGTCCCCATCAAACACTCCCAGGACAGGTACAGCACGGGGTTAGATACAGAGTAAAGCTCCTTCTACACTGTCCCCATCAAACACTCCCAGGACAGGTACAACACGGGGTTAGATACAGAGTAAAACTCCCTCTACACTGTCCCCATCAAACACTCCCTGGACAGGTACAGCACGGGGTTAGATACAGAGTAAAGCTCCCTCTACACCGTCCCCATCAAACACTCCCAGGACAGGTACAGCACGGGGTTAGATACAGAGTAAAGTTCTCTCTACACTGTCCCCATCAAACACTCCCAGAGCAGGTACAGCACGGGGTTAGATACAGAGTAAAGCTGCCTCTACACTGTCCCCATCAAACACTCCCAGGACAGGTACAGCACGGGGTTAGATACAGAGTAAATCTCCCTCTACACTGTCCCCATCAAACACTCCCAGGACAGGTACAGCACAGGGTTAGATACAGAGTAAAACTCCCTCTACACCGTCCCCATCAAACACTCCCAGGACAGGTACAGCACGGGGTTAGATACAGAGTAAAGTTCTCTCTACACTGTCCCCATCAAACACTCCCAGAGCAGGTACAGCACGGGGTTAGATACAGAGTAAAGTTCTCTCTACACTGTCCCCATCAAACACTCCCAGGACAGGTACAGCACGAGGTTAGATACAGAGTAAAACTCCCTCTACACTGTCCCCATCAAACACTCCCAGGACAGGTACAGCACGGGGTTAGATACAGAGTAAAGCTCCCTCTACACTGTCCCCATCAAACACTCCCAGGACAGGTAGAGCACGGGGTTAGATACAGAGTAAAGCTCCCTCTACACTGTCCCCATCAAACACTCCCAGGACAGGGACAGCACGGGGTTAGATACAGAGTAAATCTCTCTCTACACCGTCCCCATCAAACACTCCCAGGACAGGTACAGCACGGGGTTAGATACAGAGTAAATCTCCCTCTGCACCGTCCCCATCAAACACTCCCAGGACAGGTACAGCACGGGGTTAGATACAGAGTAAATCTCCCTTTACACCGTCCCCATCAAACACTCCCAGGACAGGTACAGCACGGGGTTAGATACAGAGTAAAGCTCTCTCGACACTGTCTCACTCTGGAATTGCCGTGCGGTGCTTATATTTGTAGCACTGGGTGCGAGAAGCAGAACGGTAGAAATGAGAGACAGAGTGAACGAGGAATCTTCTGAATAATAATTTTTAATAAAACCATTGAATAGTCTGAGATAAATTCCAGCAAGATTTGAATATTGTGCTTTTGGTAGTCTTACAATCAACTCTAAAAAGTGGAGTGGAGGATGATGTTGGTAGATGGACATTCCTGGGAATGGAGATACCCTGGGAATGTGGGGAATGCTAGGAGCAGTGTGGGGCCGATGGATGTGAGACAGCTCCCAGGATGGATGGGATGGAGAGTATGGGTGGGATTGACAGCGTTGTTGTTGATGTGAGGCATTTATGAGGTGTTTCTGGTAGTGAAACAGTTACTCGTGTTCATGCAGTGTTTGTAATGATGAATGGTGCGTGCAGTCTCAGTATAGCAACATCTCACACCAGGTTTACAGCCATCAGATTATCTAGTTGTGCTTTTAGTTTAAATAATTTCAATAGTGGTCAGAAGAAGGTAAAGGTGGACGGAGGCCTGACTCGGCCCTGACTGGGATCCTGGAATAATCTGTTCCCAGCTCCGGTAGCTGTTCTGCTTCTGAACCCAAATCTCCAGGAGGACAGAGCCCTCACATTCTTTGGTACATCTGGCACTTTGGTACCTTGTAAGATGCTTTAACCTGGGAGTGAGGGGCAGTGGTGAGGAGTATGGGGTCAGGGACAGAGAGCCTGTCTGGGATCAGGATATTCAGTCAGCTCCATCACATCATCTGAGCAGCTGCCTGTGAACTGAGGAGGAGGGAAAGTAGCAGAGAGACGGAGAGCGGGGGAGAGGCTGGACCAATGGCAACATTCCGATTGCGAGGAATCACATCTGCAACACAAGAGGAGATGGGAAAACAGTTAGATCTGGAGGGGTTAGTGGAGTCAGAGTGAAAAACAGGACAAACTCGGAGAACCCTCATACATACAAACACAGGAATTAGGAGCAAGAGGAGGCCATTCGGCCCCTCGAGCCTGCTCCGCCATTCAATAAGATCATGGCTGATCTGTTTGTGTTTTGATTCCCACATTCCCAACTTATCCCGATAACCTTGGAATACCTTATGCCTAACAAGAATCTATCTCCGCCTATAAAATATTCAATGATCCCACCTCCATCATAGTCTGAGGCAGAGAGTTCCAAAGTCACACAACCCTCAGAGAGAAATAAATTCTCCTCATCTCTGCTCTATAAGGGTGACCCCTAATTTTAAACAGTGCCCCCCAGTTCTGGACTCACCCACAAGAGGAAACATCCTTTCCATGTCCACCTTGTCAAGGCCGTTCAGGATCTTGTAAACTTCAATCAAATCACCTCTCACTCTTCTAAACTCCAGGGGAAACAAGCCCAGTCTGTCCAACCCTTCCTCATAAGACAACCCATTCATTCCAGGTATCAATCTAGTAAACCTCCTCTGAACCGCCTCCAGTACATGTATATCCTTCCTTAAATAAGGAGACTAAAACTGCACAGAGTATTTGAGGTGCGGTCTCACCAATGTCCTGTATAACTGAAACGTAACACCCTCACTTTATGTTTAATCCCTCTCATAATAAAGGACAACATTCCATTAAACTTCTTAATTACTTTTTGGACCTGCATATTAACTTTTGTGACTCATGCACTAGAACACCCAGATCCCTCTGCACCTCAGAATTCTGGAGCCATTCTCCATTTAAGTAATACTCTGTTTTTTTGTTCTTCCTGCCAGAATGAACAACTTCACATTTTCCCACATTGTACTCCCTCTGCCAGATCTTTGCCCACTCACTCAGACTATCTGTATCCATCTGCAACATCCCCATGTCCTCTTCACAAGTAATGGAAGGGGTCATCAACAGTGCTATCAAGTGGCACTTGCTCAGCAATAACCTGCTCACTGACGCCCAGCTGGGTTCTGCCAGGGCCACTCAACTCCTGACCTCATTACAGCCTTGGTTCAAACATGGACAAAAGAGCTGAGCTCCTGAGGTGAGGTGAGAGTGACTGCCCCTGACATCAAGGCAGCATTTGACCGAGTGTGGCATCAAGGAGCCCCAGCAAAACTGGAGTCAATGGGAATCAGGGGGAAAACTCTCCGCTGGTTGGAGTCATACCTAGCACAAAGGAAGATGGTTGTGGTTGTTGGAGGTCAGTCATCTCAGCTCCAGGACATCACTGCAGGAGTCCCTCAGGGTAGTGTCCTCGGCCCAACCGTCTTCAGCTGCTTCATCAATGACCTTCCTTTCATCATAAGGTCAGAAGTGGGGATGTTCACTGATGATTGCACAATGTTCAGCACCATTCGCGACTCCTCAGATACTGAAGCAGTCCATGTTCAAATGCAGCAAGACCTGGACAATATCCAGGCTTGGGCTGACAAGTGGCAAGTAACATTCACCCCACACAAGTGTCAGGCAATGACCATCTCCAACAAGAGAGAATCCAACCATCGCCCCTTGATGTTCAATGGCATTACCATCACTGAATCCCCCACTGTCAACATCCTGGGGGTTACCATTGACCAGAAACTGAACTGGACCAGCCATATAAATACTGTGGCTACAAGAGCAGGTCAGAGGCTAGGAATCCTGCAGTGAGTAACTCACCTCCTGACTCCCCAAAGCCTGTCCACCATCTACAAGGCACAAGTCAGGAGTGTGATGGAACACTCCCCACTTGCCTGGATGAGTGCAGCTCCCACAACACTCAAGAAGCTGGACACCATCCAGGACAAAGCAGCCGCTTGATTGGCACCCCATCCACAAACATTCACTCCCTCCAGCACCGACGCACAGTAGCAGCAGTGTGTGTACCATCTACAAGATGCACTGCAGGAAATCACCAAGGCTCTTCAGACAGCACCTTTCAAACCCACGATCACTACCATCTAGAAGGACAAGGGCAGCAGATAGATGGGAACACCACCACCTGGAAGTTCCCCTCCAAGTCACTGACCATCCTGACTTGGAAATATATCGCTGTTCCTTCACTGTCGCTGGGTCAAAATCCTGGAACTCCCTCCCTAACAGCACTGTGGGTGTACCTACACCACAGGGACTGCAGTGGTTCAAGAAGGCAGCTCACCCCCACCTTCTCAAGGGGCAACTAGGGATGGGCAATAAATGCTGGCCCAGCCAGTGACACCCACATCCTGTGACTGAATAAAAAACTATTCCGGGTGTTCTAGGAATTACACTAAGAACCAGTTTAAGTTTACCAGTCTGGCTCACTTTGTGGCTAGAAGCAGCAGGCGTTCATCCAGTGGGAGTTCCACTCTGTCGGGAGGATAAACATTTCCAGGCAATCAGCCTTTACTGAATCAAATGAAAGCCTGGACACAGGGTCCCTGCTGCCTCATCCATGAGGATGGCTGGATCAGGGTAGACTTGCTCACTAGTCGGCATCCTTTCTCATGCAGCAGACACTGCTGAAATTTAGCTTCCATTTGTCTGCAAGTTAAGAAGCAGCAAGAGTCTGTCTCGTTTTTCACAAAAACAGGAATCCAGAGTTCATGACACAGAGTGTGCAGGGACAGACGGAGCTGGGAGTGCAGGTAGATCAGTCTCTAACACTGACAGGACATCGTGAGACAGAGGTTCACAAAGCAAGTCGGATGTTGGGCATCACTAATAGGGGCATTGAGCACAAAAGCTGAAGCTTTGTAAAGCTCTGGTTAGGCTCCAACTAGAGCATTGCGTCCGGTTCTGGTCACCGCACTTTAGGAAAGATGTGGGGGTCCTTGAGAGGGTGCGGAGGAGATTTACCTGAATGGTTCCAGGGACAGGGGAATTAACTCCAAGCTTAGGTTGGAGAAGCAGGGACTTCTCCGTGGAGAGAAGGAGACTGAGGGAGATTTGATAGAGGTGTACAAGGTGATGACAGGTTTAGATAAGGGAGACAGAGAAAAGCTGTTCCCATTGGCTGATGGTACAAGGACTGGGGGACACAGATTGAAGGTTTTGGACAGGAAATGGAGGGGGAATGTGGGGAAGATCTGTTCTGACACAGTGAGTGATAATAACTGGAACTCACAGCCCACGAGGCTGATAGAAACAGAGACCAGCAATGATTTCAAAAGGAAATTGGGTGGGGAATTGAGGGACATAAAGTTGCAGAGCTACAGGAGTAGAGCGGGGATATGGGACGGCTAAAGGAGGAGCCAGCATAGACTCGATGGATGGAATGGCCTCTTTCTATGCTACAATGATTCTAGGAGAACAGCCCCAGCTTCCCCAACTGAACCTTATAGTTTAAAATCCCTGTGTCCATTCGATGAATCTCCTCTGCACCCTCATATCCTGTCTACAGTGTGTTGGCCAGAATTAAACACTTGACTCAAACTGGGGCCTAACCAGCGCTTTATAATAGCCTGATTGATACAGCCCAGCTCCCGATACGTGAAGAGTGGCACACTGAGTTCTCGGTGATGTGGAATGTATGGAAGATATCCACCTTTCTCTGAGAACAGCCTCTTCGTGCACGACCCCTTTGTGATGCTGACATCGTCCAGTCCAATATCTCCAAGGAACCCGGAACCACGGATTGCTTCCAAAATAACCTGGAACACCGAGAATCAGCTTCACAACAAGGCAAAGCACAGCTCATCCAACTTCCTCCTCAACCACAGCTCCCTCCATCTCCCTCCTCAACCACAGCTCAACTAAATCCCTCCTCAACCACAGCTCATCCAACTCCCTCCTCAACCACAGCTCCCTCCATCTCCCTCCTCAACCACAGCTCAACTAAATCCCTCCTCAACCACGGCTCATCCAACTCCCTCCTCAACCACAGCTCATCCAACTCCCTCCTCAACCACAGCTCATCCAACTCCCTCCTCAACCACAGCTCCCTCCATCTCCCTCCTCAACCACAGCTCCCTCCATCTCCCTCCTTAACCACAGCTCATCCAACTCCCTCCTCAACCACAGCTCAACTAAATCCCTCCTCAACCACGGCTCATCCAACTCCCTCCTTAACCACAGCTCATCCAACTCCCTCCTCAACCACAGCTCCCTCCATCTCCCTCCTCAACCACAGCTCCCTCCATCTCCCTCCTTAACCACAGCTCATCCAACTCCCTCCTCAACCACAGCTCATCCAACTCCCTCCTCAACCACAGCTCCCTCCATCTCCCTCCTCAACCACAGCTCCCTCCATCTCCCTCCTTAACCACAGCTCATCCAACTCCCTCCTCAACCACAGCTCCCTCCATCTCCCTCCTCAACAACAGCTCATCCAACTCCCTCCACAACCACAGCTCATCCAACTCCCTCCTTAACCACAGCTCATCCAACTCCCTCCTCAACCACGGCTCATCCAACTCCCTCCTCAACCACAGCTCCCTCCAACTCCCTCCTTAACCACAGCTCATCCAACTCCCTCCTCAACAACAGCTCATCCAACTCCCTCCTCAACCACTGCTCATCCAACTCCCTCCTCAACCACAGCTCATCCAACTCCCTCCTCAACCACAGCTCCCTCCATCTCCCTCCTCAACCACAGCTCATCCAACTCCCTCCTCAACCACAGCTCCCTCCATCTCCCTCCTCAACCACGGCTCATCCAACTCCCTCCTTAACCACAGCTCATCCAACTCCCTCCTCAACCACAGCTCATCCAACTCCCTCCTCAACCACGGCTCATCCAACTCCCTCCTCAACCACAGCTCATCCAACTCCCTCCTCAACCACAGCTCATCCAACTCCCTCCTTAACCACAGCTCATCCAACTCCCTCCTCAACCACAGCTCATCCAACTCCCTCCTTAACCAGGACTCATCCAACTCCCTCCTCAACCACAGCTCATCCAACTCCCTCCTTAACCACAACTCATCCAACTCCCTCCTCAACCACAGCTCCCTCCATCTCCCTCCTTAACCACAGCTCATCCAACTCCCTCCTTAACCACAGCTCATCCAACTCCCTCCTCAACCACAGCTCATCCAACTCCCTCCTCAACCACAGCTCATCCAACTCCCTCCTCAACCACAGCTCCCTCCATCTCCCTCCTTAACCACAGCTCATCCAACTCCCTCCTCAACCACAGCTCCCTCCATCTCCCTCCTCAACCACAGCTCATCCAACTCCCTCCTCAACCACAGCTCATCCAACTCCCTCCTCAACCACAGCTCCCTCCATCTCCCTCCTTAACCACAGATCATCCAACTCCCTCCTCAACAACAGCTCATCCAACTCCCTCCTCAACCACAGCTCATCCAACTCCCTCCTCAACCACGGCTTCCACCAACTCCCTCCTCAACCACAGCTCATCCAACTCCCTACTCAACCACAGCTCCCTCCATCTCCCTCCTTAACCACGGCTGCCTCCAACTCCCCCCTTAACCGCGCCTCACACCAACTCACTGCTTAACTATGACTCCCTCCAACTCCCTCCTTCACAATGTCACCCTCCAACTCCCTCCTTAACCACGCCTCACACCAACTCCCTCCTTAACCTCGCCTCACACCAACTCCCTCCTTAACCACGCCTCACACCAACTCCCTCCTTAACCACGCCTCACACCAACTCCCTCCTTAACCACGCCTCACACCAACTCCCTCCTTAACCACGCCTCACACCAACTCCCTCCTTAACCACGCCTCACACCAACTCCCTCCTTAACCACAGCTCCCTCCATCTCCCTCCTCAACCACGGCTCCCTCCAACTCCCTCCTTAACCACACCTCACACCAACTCCCTCCTTAACCACAGCTCCCTCCATCTCCCTCCTCAACCACGGCTCCCTCCAACTACCTGCTCAACCACGGCTCATCCAACACCCTCCTCAACCACAGCTCATCCAACTCCCTCCTCAACCACAGCTCCCTCCATCTCCCTCCTCAACCACAGCTCCCTCCATCTCCCTCCTTAACCACAGCTCATCCAACTTCCTCCTCAACCACAGCTCATCCAACTCCCTCCTTAACCACAGCTCATCCAACTCCCTCCTTAACCACAGCTCATCCAACTCCCTCCTTAACCACAGCTCATCCAACTCCCTCCTTAACCACAGCTCATCCAACTCCCTCCTTAACCACAGCTCATCCAACTCCCTCCTTAACCACAGCTCATCCAACTCCCTCCTTAACCACAGCTCATCCAACTCCCTCCTTAACCACAGCTCATCCAACTCCCTCCTTAACCACAGCTCATCCAACTCCCTCCTTAACCACAGCTCATCCAACTCCCTCCTTAACCACAGCTCATCCAACTCCCTCCTCAACCACAGCTCCCTCCATCTCCCTCCTTAACCACAGCTCATCCATCTCCCTCCTCAACCACAGCTCATCCAACTCCCTCCTCAACCACAGCTCATCCAACTCCCTCCTCAACCACAGCTCCCTCCATCTCCCTCCTTAACCACAGCTCATCCAACTCCCTCCTCAACCACAGCTCATCCAACTCCCTCCTTAACCACAGCTCATCCAACTCCCTCCTCAACCACAGCTCCCTCCATCTCCCTCCTCAACCACAGCTCATCCAACTCCGTCCTTAACCAGGACTCATCCAACTCCCTCCTCAACCACAGCTCATCCAACTCCCTCCTCAACCACAGCTCCCTCCATCTCCCTCGTCACCCACAGCTCATCCAACTCCCTCCTCAACCACAGCTCATCCAACTCCCTCCTTAACCACAGCTCCCTCCATCTCCCTCCTCAACCACAGCTCCCTCCATCTCCCTCCTTAACCACAGCTCTCTCCAACTCCCTCCTCAACCACAGCTCCCTCCAACTCCCTCCTTAATCACGCCTCACACCATCTCCCTCCTCAACCACGGCTGCCTCCAACTCCCTCCTTAACCACACCTCGCACCACCTCCCTCCTTAACTATGACTCCCTCCAACTCCCTCCTTAACCACAACTCATCCAAATCCCTCCTCAACCACGACTCATCCAACACCCTCCTCAACCACAGCTCCCTCCATCTCCCTCCTCAACCACAGCTCATCCAACTCCCTCCTCAACCACAGCTCATCCAACTCCCTCCTCAACCACAGCTCATCCAACTCCCTCCTCAACCACAGCTCATCCAACTCCCTCCTCAACCACAGCTCATCCAACTCCCTCCTCAACCACAGCTCATCCAACTCCCTCCTTAACCACGGCTCCCTCCATCTCCCTCCTTAACCACAGCTCATCCAACTCCCTCCTCAACCACAGCTCATCCAACTCCCTCCTTAACCACGGCTCCCTCCATCTCCCTCCTTAACCACAGCTCATCCAACTCCCTCCTCAACCACAGCTCAACTAAATCCCTCCTCAACCACAGCTCCCTCCATCTCCCTCCTCAACCACAGCTCCCTCCATCTCCCTCCTTAACCACAGCTCATCCAACTCCCTCCTCAACCACAGCTCATCCAACTCCCTCCTCAACCACAGCTCATCCAACTCCCTCCTCAACCACAGCTCATCCAACTCCCTCCTTAACCACAGCTCATCCAACTCCCTCCTTAACCATGCCTCCCTCCAACTCCCTCCTCAACCACAGCTCATCCAACTCACTCCTCAACCACGACTCATCCAACTCCCTCCTCAACCACAGCTCATCCAACACCCTCCTCAACCACAGCTCCCTCCATCTCCCTCCTCAACCACGGCTCATCCAACACCCTCCTCAACCACGGCTCATCCAACTCCCTCCTCACCCACAGCTCCCTCCAACTCCCTCCTTAACCACAGCTCATCCAACTCCCTCCTCAACCACAGCTCATCCAACTCCCTCCTCAACCACAGCTCATCCAACTCCCTCCTCAACCACAGCTCATCCAACTCCCTCCTCAACCACAGC
The DNA here is from genome assembly GCF_017639515.1 of Carcharodon carcharias. Lineage (NCBI taxonomy): Eukaryota > Metazoa > Chordata > Chondrichthyes > Lamniformes > Lamnidae > Carcharodon > Carcharodon carcharias. Next base: position 965,601 of record NC_054471.1, on the reverse strand, counting down.
TCCCTCCATCTCTCTCCTCAACCACAGCACCCTCCAACTCCCTCCTTAACCACGGCTGCCTCCAACTCCCCCCTTAACCGCGCCTCACACCAACTCACACCTTAACTATGACTCCCTCCAACTCCCTCCTTAACAATGCCACCCTCCAACTCCCTCCTTGACCATGGCTCCCTCCAACTCCCTCCTTAACCACGCCTCACACCAACTCCCTCCTTAACATCGCCTCCCTCCAACTCCGTCCTTAGCCACGCCTCACATCAACTCCCTGCATAACCATGCCTCACTCCAACTACCTCCTCAATCACAGCTCCCTCCAAATCCCTCCTCAACCACGGCTCATCCAACACCCTCCTCAACCACAGCTTCCTCCATCTCCCTCCTCAACCACAGCTCCCTCCATCTCCCTCCTCAACCACAGCTCCCTCCATCTCCCTCCTTAACCACAGCTCATCCAACTCCCTCCTCAACCACAGCTCATCCAACTCCCTCCTCAACCACAGCTCCCTCCATCTCCCTCCTTAACCACGGCTCATCCAACTCCCTCCTCAACCACAGCTCATCCAACTCCCTCCTCAACAACAGCTCCCTCCATCTCCCTCCTCAACCACAGCTCATCCAACTCCCTCCTTAACCACAGCTCATCCAACTCCCTCCTTAATCACGCCTCACACCATCTCCCTCCTTAACCACGGCTGCCTCCAACTCCCTCCTTAACCTCGCCTCACACCAACTCACTCCTTAACTATGACTCCCTCCAACTCCCTCCTTAACCACACCTCACACCAACTCCCTCCTTAACCTCGCTTCACACCAACTCCCTCCTTAACCTCGCCTCACACCAACTCCCTCCTTAACCACACCTCACACCAACTCCCTCCTTAACCTCGCCTCACACCAACTCCCTCCTTAACCTCGCCTCACACCAACTCCCTCCTTAACCTCGCCTCCCTCCTACTCCGTCCTTAACCTCGCCTCACACCAACTCCCTCCTTAACCTCGCCTCCCTCCTACTCCGTCCTTAACCACGCCTCACATCAACTCCCTGCTTAACCAGGCCTCACTCCAACTCCCTCCTCAACCACAGCTCCCTCCAAATCCCTCCTCAACCATGCCTCACACCAAATTCCTCCTTAACTACGCCTTCCTCCAACTCCCTCCTTAACCTCGCCTCACACCAACTCCCTCCTTAACCACACCTCACACCAACTCCCTCCTTAACCACAGCTCCCTCCATCTCCCTCCTCAACCACAGCTCATCCAACTCCCTCCTCAACCACAGCTCATCCAACTCCCTCCTCAACCACAGCTCCCTCCATCTCCCTCCTCAACCACAGCTCATCCAACTCCCTCCTTAACCACGGCTCATCCAACTCCCTCCTTAACCACGGCTCATCCAACTCCCTCCTCAACCACAGCTCCCTCCAACTCCCTCCTTAACCACAGCTCATCCAACTCCCTCCTTAACCACAGCTCATCCAACTCCCTCCTCAACCACAGCTCATCCAACTCCCTCCTCAACCACAGCTCCCTCCATCTCCCTCCTTAACCACAGCTCATCCAACTCCCTCCTCAACCACAGCTCCCTCCATCTCCCTCCTCAACCACAGCTCATCCAACTCCCTCCTCAACCACAGCTCAACTAAATCCCTCCTCAACCACAGCTCCCTCCATCTCCCTCCTCAACCACAGCTCATCCAACTCCCTCCTCAACCACAGCTCAACTAAATCCCTCCTCAATCACAGCTCCCTCCATCTCCCTCCTCAATCACAGCTCATCCAACTCCCTCCTTAACCACAGCTCATCCAACTCCATACTCAACCACAGCTCCCTCCATCTCCCTCCTTAACCACAGCTCATCCAACTCCCTCCTCAACCACAGCTCCCTCCATCTCCCTCCTCAACCACGGCTCATCCAACACCCTCCTCAACCACAGCTCATCCAACTCCCTCCTCAACCACAGCTCATCCAACTCCCTCCTCAACCACAGCTCATCCAACTCCCTCCTCAACCACAGCTCATCCAACTCCCTCCTTAACCACAGCTCATCCAACTCCCTCCTCAACCACAGCTCCCTCCATCTCCCTCCTCAACCACAGCTCATCCAACTCCCTCCTTAACCACAGCTCATCCAACTCCCTCCTCAACCACAGCTCATCCAACTCCCTCCTCAACCACAGCTCCCTCCATCTCTCTCCTCAACCACAGCTCCCTCCATCTCCCTCCTTAACCACGGCTGCCTCCAACTCCCCCCTTAACCGCGCCTCACACCAACTCACTCCTTAACTATGACTCCCTCCAACTCCCTCCTTAACCATGCCTCTTGGCAACTCCCTCCTTAACTATGACTCCCTCCAACTCCCTCCTTAACAATGCCACCCTCCAACTCCCTCCTTGACCATGGCTCCCTCCAACTCCCTCCTTAACCACGCCTCACACCAACACCCTCCTTAACCTCACCTCCCTCCAACTCCGTCCTTAGCCACGCCTCACATCAACTCCCTGCATAACCATGCCTCACTCCAACTACCTCCTCAATCACAGCTCCCTCCAAATCCCTCCTCAACCACGGCTCATCCAACACCCTCCTCAACCACAGCTTCCTCCATCTCCCTCCTCAACCACAGCTCCCTCCATCTCCCTCCTCAACCACAGCTCCCTCCATCTCCCTCCTTAACCACAGCTCATCCAACTCCCTCCTTAATCACGCCTCACACCATCTCCCTCCTTAACCACGGCTGCCTCCAACTCCCTCCTTAACCTCGCCTCACACCAACTCACTCCTTAACTATGACTCCCTGCAACTCCCTCCTTAACCACACCTCACACCAACTCCCTCCTTAACCTCGCCTCACACCAACTCCCTCCTTAACCTCGCCTCCCTCCTACTCCGTCCTTAACCACGCCTCACATCAACTCCCTGCTTAACCAGGCCTCACTCCAACTCCCTCCTCAACCACAGCTCCCTCCAAATCCCTCCTCAACCATGCCTCACACCAAATTCCTCCTTAACTACGCCTTCCTCCAACTCCCTCCTTAACCTCGCCTCACACCAACTCCCTCCTTAACCACACCTCACACCAACTCCCTCCTTAACCACAGCTCCCTCCAACTCCCTCCTCAACCACAGCTCATCCAACTCCCTCCTCAACCACAGCTCCCTCCATCTCCCTCCTCAACCACAGCTCAACTAAATCCCTCCTCAACCACAGCTCCCTCCATCTCCCTCCTCAATCACAGCTCATCCAACTCCCTCCTTAACCACAGCTCATCCAACTCCATACTCAACCACAGCTCCCTCCATCTCCCTCCTTAACCACAGCTCATCCAACTCCCTCCTCAACCACGGCTCATCCAACTCCCTCCTTAACCACAGCTCATCCAACTCCCTCCTCAACCACAGCTCCCTCCAACTCCCTCCTTAACCACAGCTCATCCATCTCCCTCCTCAACCACGGCTCATCCAACTCCCTCCTCAACAACAGCTCATCCAACTCCCTACTCAACCACAGCTCCCTCCAACTCCCTCCTTAATCACGCCTCACACCATCTCCCTCCTTAACCACGGCTGCCTCCAACTCCCCCCTTAACCGCGCCTCACACCAACTCACTCCTTAACTATTACTCCCTCCAACTCCCTCCTTAACCATGCCTCTTGGCAACTCCCTCCTTAACTATGACTCCCTCCAACTCCCTCCTTAACAACGCCACCCTCCAACTCCCTCCTTGACCACGGCTCCCTCCAACTCCCTCCTTAACCTCGCCTCACATCAACTCCCTGCTTAACCACGGCTCACACCAACTCCCTCCTTAACCACAACTCCCTCCATCTCCCTCCTCAACCACAGCTCATCCAACTCCCTCCTTAACCACAGCTCATCCAACTCCCTCCTCAACCACAGCTCCCTCCATCTCCCTCCTTAACCACAGCTCATCCAACTCCCTCCTCAACCACGGCTCACACCAACTCCCTCCTTAACCACAACTCCCTCCATCTCCCTCCTCAACCACAGCTCATCCAACTCCCTCCTTAACCACAGCTCATCCAACTCCCTCCTCAACCACAGCTCCCTCCATCTCCCTCCTCAACCACAGCTCATCCAACTCCGTCCTTAACCAGGACTCATCCAACTCCCTCCTCAACCACAGCTCCCTCCATCTCCATCCTCAACCACAGCTCCCTCCAACTCCCTCCTCAACCACAGCTCATCCAACTCCCTCCTCAACCACAGCTCATCCAACTCCCTCCTTAACCACAGCTCCCTCCATCTCCCTCCTCAACCACAGCTCATCCAACTCCCTCCTCAACCACAGCTCATCCAACTCCCTCCTTAACCACAGCTCCCTCCATCACCCTCCTCAACCACAGCTCCCTCCATCTCCCTCCTCAACCACAGCTCATCCAACAACCTCCTCAACCACAGCTCATCCAACTCCCTCCTCAACCACAGCTCATCCAACTCCCTCCTCAACCACAGCTCATCCAACTCCCTCCTCAACCACAGCTCATCCAACAACCTCCTCAACCACAGCTCCCTCCATCTCCCTCCTTAACCACAGCTCATCCAACTCCCTCCTTAACCACGGCTCATCCAACTCCCTCCTTAACCACAACTCATCCAACTCCCTCCTCAACCACAGCTCCCTCCATCTCCCTCCTCAACCACAGCTCATCCAACTCCCTCCTTAACCACGGCTCATCCAACTCCCTCCTCAACCACAGCTCATCCAACTCCCTCCTCAACCACAGCTCATCCAACTCCCTCCTCAACCACAGCTCATCCAACAACCTCCTCAACCACAGCTCCCTCCATCTCCCTCCTTAACCACAGCTCATCCAACTCCCTCCTCAACCACAGCTCATCCAACTCCCTCCTTAACCACAGCTCATCCAACTCCCTCCTCAACCACAGCTCAACTAAATCCCTCCTCAACCACAGCTCCCTCCATCTCCCTCCTTAACCACAGCTCATCCAACTCCCTCCTCAACCACAGCTCATCCAACTCCCTCCTCAACCACGGCTCATCCAACTCCGTCCTTAACCACAGCTCAACCAACTCCCTCCTCAACCACGGCTCATTCAACTCCCTCCTCAACCACAGCTCATCCAACACCCTCCTCAACCACAGCTCCCTCCATCTCCCTCCTCAACCACGGCTCCCTCCAACTCCCTCCTTAACCACAGCTCATCCAACTCCCTCCTCAGCCACAGCTCATCCAACTCCCTCCTCAGCCACGGCGCCCTCCAACTCCCTCCTCAACCACAGCTCATCCAACTCCCTCCTCAGCCACGGCGCCCTCCAACTCCCTCCTCAACCACAGCTCATCCAACTCCCTCCTCAGCCACAGCTCATCCAACTCCCTCCTCAGCCACGGCGCCCTCCAACTCCCTGCTCAAGCACAGCTCATCCAACTCCCTCCTCAACCACAGCTCCCTCCAACTCCCTCCTTAATCACGCCTCACACCATCTCCCTCCTTAACCACGGCTGCCTCCAACTCCCTCCTTAACCGCGCCTCACACCAACTCACTCCTTAACTATGACTCCCTCCAACTCCCTCCTTAACCATGCCTCTTGGCAACTCCCTCCTTAACTATGACTTCCTCCAACTCCCTCCTTAACCACACCTCACACCAACTCCCTCCTTAACCACGCCTCACACCAACTCCCTCCTTAACCTCGCCTCACACCAACTCCCTCCTTAACCTCGCCTCACACCAACTCCCTCCTTAACCTCGCCTCACACCAACTCCCTCCTTAACCTCGCCTCCCTCCTACTCCGTCCTTAACCACGCCTCACACCAACTCCCTGCTTAACCAGGCCTCACTCCAAATCCCTCCTCAACCACAGCTCCCTCCAAATCCCTCCTTAACTATGCCTCACACCAAATTCCTCCTTAACCAGGCCTCACACCAACTCCCTCCTTAACCACGCCTCACACCAACTCCCTCCTTAACCACAGCTCATCCAACTCCCTCCTCAACCACAGCTCCTACAACTCCCTCCTCAACCACGGCTCCCTCCAACTCCCTCCTCAACCACAGCTCCCTCCATCTCCCTCCTTAACCACAGCTCCTACAACTCCCTCCTCAACCACGGCTCCCTCCAACTCCCTCCTCAACCACAGCTCCCTCCATCTCCCTCCTTAACCACAGCTCCTACAACTCCCTCCTCAACCACGGCTCCCTCCAACTCCCTCCTCAACCACTGCTCCCTCCAACTCCCTCCTTAACGACAGCTTACAACAACTCCGACCTCAAAAACGGCTCCCTACAACTCCATCCTTAACCAGGCCTCACACCAACTCCCTCCTTAACCTCGCCTCACACCAACTCCCTCCTTAACCACGCCTCACACCAACTCCCTCCTTAACCAGGCCTCACACCAACTCCCTCCTTAACCACACCTCACTCCAACTCCCTCCTTAACCTCGACTCACACCAACTCCCTCCTTAACCACGCCTCACACCAACTCCCTCCTTAACCAGGCCTCACACCAACTCCCTCCTTAACCTCGCCTCACACCAACTCCCTCCTTAACCACGCCTCACATCAACTCACTCCTTAACCTCACCTCACACCAACTCCCTCCTTAACCACGCCTCACACCAACTCCCTCCTTAACCACGCCTCACACCAACTCCCTCCTTAACCTCGCCTCACACCAACTCCCTCCTTAACCACGCCTCACACCAACTCCCTCCTTAACCACGCCTCACACCAACTCCCTCCTTAACCACACCTCACACCAACTCCCTCCTTAACCATGCCTCACACCAACTCCCTCCTTAACCATGCCTCACACCAACTCCCTCCTTAACCACAGCTCCCTCCAACTCCCTCCTTAACCACGCCTCACACCAACTCCCTCCTCAACCACAGCTCATCCAACTCCCTCCTCAACCACAGCTCCCTCCATCTCCCTCCTCAACCACAGCTCCCTCCATCTCCCTCCTTAACCACAGCTCATCCAACTTCCTCCTCAACCACAGCTCATCCAACTCCCTCCTCAACCACAGCTCCCTCCATCTCCCTCCTCAACCACAGCTCATCCAACTCCCTCCTCAACCACAGCTCATCCAACTCCCTCCTCAACCACAGCTCCCTCCATCTCCCTCCTCAACCACGGCTCATCCAACTCCCTCCTCAACCACAGCTCATCCAACTCCCTCCTCAACCACAGCTCCCTCCATCTCCCTCCTTAACCACAGCTCATCCAACTCCCTCCTTAACCACAGCTCATCCAACTCCCTCCTTAACCACGGCTCATCCAACTCCCTCCTCAACCACAGCTCCCTCCATCTCCCTCCTCAACCACAGCTCATCCAACTCCCTCCTCAACCACAGCTCCCTCCATCTCCCTCCTCAACCACAGCTCATCCAACTCCCTCCTCAACCACGGCTCATCCAACTCCCTCCTCAACCACAGCTCATCCAACTCCCTCCTCAACCACAGCTCCCTCCATCTCCCTCCTTAACCACAGCTCCCTCCAACTCCCTCCTCAACCACAGCTCATCCAACTCCCTCCTCAACCACAGCTCATTCAACTCCCTCCTCAACCACAGCTCCCTCCATCTCCCTCCTTAACCACAGCTCATCCAACTCCCTCCTTAACCTCGCCTCCCCCCAACTCCCTCCTTAGCCACGTCTCACACCAACTCCCTCCTTAACCTCGCCTCCCCCCAACTCCCTCCTTAACCACGGATCCCAGCAACTCTCTCCTTAGCCACGTCTCACACCAACTTCCTCCTTAACCTCGCCTCACTCCAACTCCCTCCATAACCATACCTCACACCAACTCCCTCCTCAACCACGGCTCCCTCCAACTCCCTCCTCAACCACGGCTCATCCAACTCCCTCCTTAACCACAGCTCATCCAACTCCCTCCTTAACCACAGCTCAACTAAATCCCTCCTCAACCACAGCTCATCCAACTCCCTCCTCAATCACAGCTCATCCAACTCCCTCCTTAACCACAGCTCAACTAAATCCCTCCTCAACCACAGCTCCCTCCATCTCCCTCCTCAACCACAGCTCATCCAACACCCTCCTCAACCACAGCTCATCCAACTCCCTCCTCAACCACAGCTCATCCAACTCCCTCCTCAACCACAGCTCATCCAACTCCCTCCTCAACCACAGCTCCCTCCATCTCCCTCCTCAACCACAGCTCATCCAACTCCCTCCTCAACCACAGCTCAACTAAATCCCTCCTCAACCACAGCTCATCCAACTCCCTCCTCAACCACAGCTCATCCAACTCCCTCCTTAACCACAGCTCCCTCCAACTCCCTCCTCAACCACAGCTCCCTCCATCTCCCTCCTTAACCACAGCTCATCCAACTCCCTCCTCAACCACAGCTCAACTAAATCCCTCCTCGACCACAGCTCATCCAACTCCCTCCTTAACCACAGCTCATCCAACTCCCTCCTCAACCACAGCTCCCTCCAACTCCCTCCTTAACCACAGCTCAACTAAATCCCTCCTCAACCACAGCTCCCTCCATCTCCCTCCTCAACCACAGCTCATCCAACTCCCTCCTCAACCACAGCTCATCCAACTCCCTCCTCAACCACAGCTCCCTCCATCTCCCTCCTTAACCACAGCTCATCCAACTCCCTCCTTAACCACAGCTCATCCAACTCCCTCCTTAACCACAGCTCATCCAACTCCCTCCTTAACCACGGCTCATCCAACTCCCTCCTCAACCACAGCTCCCTCCATCTCCCTCCTCAACCACAGCTCATCCAACTCCCTCCTCAACCACAGCTCCCTCCATCTCCCTCCTCAACCACAGCTCATCCAACTCCCTCCTCAACCACAGCTCCCTCCATCTCCCTCCTTAACCACAGCTCATCCAACTCCCTCCTCAACCACGGCTCATCCAACACCCTCCTCAACCACAGCTACCTCCATCTCCCTCCTCAACCACAGCTCCCTCCATCTCCCTCCTTAACCACAGCTCCCTCCAACTCCCTCCTTAATCACGCCTCACACCATCTCCCTCCTTAACCACGGCTGCCTCCAACTCCCTCCTTAATCACGCCTCACACCATCTCCCTCCTTAACCACGGCTGCCTCCAACTCCCTCCTTTTCCGCGCCTCACACCAACTCACTCCTTAACTATGACTCCCTCCAACTCCCTCCTTAACCATGCCTCTTGGCAACTCCCTCCTTAACTATGACTCCCTCCAACTCCCTCCTTAACAATGCCACCCTCCAACTCCCTCCTTGACCATGGCTCCCTCCAACTCCCTCCTTAACCACGCCTCACACCAACTCCCTCCTTAACCTCGCCTCCCTCCAACTCCGTCCTTAGCCACGCCTCACATCAACTCCCTGCATAACCATGCCTCACTCCAACTCCCTCCTCAATCACAGCTCCCTCCAAATCCCTCCTTGACCAGGGCTCCCTCCAACTCCCTCCTTAACCACGCCTCACACCAACTCCCTCCTTAACCTCGCCTCCCTCCAACTCCCTCCTTAACCTCGCCTCCCTCCAACTCCGTCCTTAACCACGCCTCACATCAACTCCCTGCATAACCAGGCCTCACTCCAACTCCCTCCTCAACCACAGCTCCCTCCAAATCCCTCCTCAACCACGGCTCCCTCCAACTCCCTCCTTAACGACAGCTCACAACAACTCCGACCTCAAAAACGGCTCCCTACAACTCCCTCCTCAACCACGCCTCACACCAACTCCCTCCTTAACCTCGCCTCACACCAACTCCCTCCTTAACCACGCCTCACACCAACTCCCTCCTTAACCTCGCCTCACACCAACTCCCTCCTTAACCACGCCTCACACCAACTCCCTCTTTAACCTCGCCTCACACCAACTCCCTCCTTCACCACAGCTCCCTCCAACTCCCTCCTCAACCACAGCTCATCCAACTCCCTCCTCAACCACAGCTCATCCAACTCCCTCCTCAATCACAGCTCCCTCCATCTCCCTCCTTAACCACAGCTCATCCAACTCCCTCCTCAACCACAGCTCATCCAACTCCCTCCTCACCCACAGCTCATCCAACACCCTCCTCAACCACAGCTCATCCAACACCCTCCTCAACCACAGCTCATCCAACTCCCTCCTCAACCACAGCTCCCTCCATCTCCCTCCTTAACCACGGCTCATCCAACTCCCTCCTCAACCACAGCTCATCCAACTCCCTCCTCAACCACAGCTCATCCAACTCCCTCCTCACCCACAGCTCATCCAACTCCCTCCTCAACCACAGCTCCCTCCATCTCCCTCCTCAACCACAGCTCATCCAACTCCCTCCTCAACCACAGCTCCCTCCATCTCCCTCCTCAACCACAGCTCAACTAAATCCCTCCTCAACCACAGCTCCCTCCATCTCCCTCCTTAACCACAGCTCATCCAACTCCCTCCTCAACCACAGCTCCCTCAAACTCACTCCTCAACCACAGCTCATCCAACTCCCTCCTTAACCACAGCTCATCCAACTCCCTCCTCAACCACAGCTCCCTCCATCTCCCTCCTCAACCACAGCTCCCTCCATCTCCCTCCTCAACCACAGCTCATCCAACTCCCTCCTCAACCACAGCTCATCCAACTCCCTCCTCAACCACAGCTCATCCAACTCCCTCCTCAACCACAGCTCCCTCCATCTCCCTCCTCACCCACAGCTCATCCAACTCCCTCCTCAACCACAGCTCATCCAACTCCCTCCTTAACCACAGCTCATCCAACTCCCTCCTTAACCACAGCTCCCTCCAACTCCCTGCTCAACCACGACTCATCCAACACCCTCCTCAACCACAGCTCATCCAACTCCCTCCTTAACCACAGCTCATCCATCTCCCTCGTCACCCACAGCTCCCTCCATCTCCCTCCTTAACCACAGCTCATCCAACTCCCTCCTTAACCACAGCTCATCCAACTCCCTCCTCAACCACACCTCACACCCACTCCCTCCTCAACCACAACTCCCTCCATCTCCCTCCTTAACCACAGCTCATCCGTCTCCCTCCTCAGCCACGGCTCATCCAACTCCCTCCTCAACCACAGCTCATCCAACTCCCTCCTTAACCACAACTCATCCAACTCCCTCCTCAACCACAGCTCCCTCCATCTCCCTCCTTAACCACAGCTCATCCAACTCCCTCCTCAACCACAGCTCATCCAACTCCCTCCTCAACCACAGCTCCCTCCATCTCCCTCCTCAACCACAGCTCCCTCCATCTCCCTCCTTAACCACAGCTCATCCAACTCCCTCCTCAACCACAGCTCATCCAACTCCCTCCTCAACCACAGCTCCCTCCATCTCCCTCCTCAACCACAGCTCCCTCCATCTCCCTCCTCAACAACAGCTCATCCAACTCCCTCCACAACCACAGCTCATCCAACTCCCTCCTCAACCACAGTTCATCCAACTCCCTCCTCAACCACAGCTCATCCAACTCCCTCCTCAACCACGGCTCATCCAACTCCCTCCTCAACCACAGCTCATCCAACTCCCTCCTCAACCACAGCTCATCCAACTCCCTCCTTAACCACAGCTCATCCAACTCCCTCCTCAACAACAGCTCATCCAACTCCCTCCTCAACCACAGCTCATCCAACTCCCTCCTCAACCACAGCTCATCCAACTCCGTCCTTAACCAGGACTCATCCAACTCCCTCCTCAACCACAGCTCATCCAACTCCCTCCTCAACCACAGCTCCCTCCAACTCCCTCCTCAGCCACAGCTCATCCAACTCCCTCCTTAACCACGGCTCATCCAACTCCCTACTCAACCACAGCTCATCCAACTCCCTCCTTAACCACAACTCATCCAACTCCCTCCTCAACCACAGCTCCCTCCATCTCCCTCCTTAACCACAGCTCATCCAACTCCCTCCTTAACCACAGCTCATCCAACTCCCTCCTCAACCACGGCTCATCCAACTCCCTCCTCAACCACAGCTCATCCAACTCCCTCCTCAACCACAGCTCATCCAACTCCCTCCTCAACAACAGCTCATCCAACTCCCTCCTCAACCACAGCTCCCTCCATCTCCCTCCTTAACCACGGCTCATCCAACTCCCTCCTTAACCACAGCTCATCCAACTCCCTCCTCAACCACAGCTCATCCAACTCCCTCCTCAACAACAGCTCATCCAACTCCCTCCTCAACCACAGCTCCCTCCATCTCCCTCCTTAACCACGGCTCATCCAACTCCCTCCTCAACCACAGCTCATCCAACTCCCTCCTCAACCACAGCTCATCCAACTCCCTCCTCAACCACAGCTCATCCAACTCCCTCCTCAACCACAGCTCCCTCCATCTCCCTCCTTAACCACGGCTCATCCAACTCCCTCCTCAACCACAGCTCATCCAACTCCCTCCTCACCCACAGCTCATCCAACTCCCTCCTCAACAACAGCTCATCCAACTCCCTCCTCAACCACAGCTCCCTCCATCTCCCTCCTTAACCACAGATCATCCAACTCCCTCCTCAACCACAGCTCATCCAACTCCCTCCTCAACCACAGCTCATCCAACTCCCTCCTCAACCACGGCTTCCACCAACTCCCTCCTCAACCACAGCTCATCCAACTCCCTACTCAACCACAGCTCCCTCCATCTCCCTCCTTAACCACGGCTGCCTCCAACTCCCCCCTTAACCGCGCCTCACACCAACTCACTGCTTAACTATGACTCCCTCCAACTCCCTCCTTCACAATGTCACCCTCCAACTCCCTCCTTAACCATGCCTCTTGGCAACTCCCTCCTTAACTATGACTCCCTCCAACTCCCTCCTTAACAATGTCACCCTCCAACTCCCTCCTTAACCACGCCTCACACCAACTCCCTCCTTAACCTCGCCTCACACCAACTCCCTCCTTAACCACAGCTCCCTCCAAATCCCTCCTCAACCACGGCTCCCTCCAACTCCCTCCTCAACCACTGCTCCCTCCAACTCCCTCCTTAACGACAGCTCACAACAACTCCGACCTCAAAAACGGCTCCCTACAACTCCATCCTTAACCAGTCCTCACACCAACTCCCTCCTTAACCTCGCCTCTCACCAACTCCCTCCTTAACCACACCTCACATCAACTCCCTCCTTAACCACAGCTCCCTCCATCTCCCTGCTCAACCACGGCTCCCTCCAACTCCCTGCTCAACCACGGCTCATCCAACACCCTCCTCAACCACGGCTCCCTCCATCTCCCTCCTCAACCACAGCTCCCTCCATCTCCCTCCTTAACCACAGCTCATCCAACTGCCTCCTTAACCACAGCTCATCCAACTCCCTCCTCAACCACAGCTCCCTCCATCTCCCTCCTTAACCACAACTCCCTCCATCTCCCTCCTCAACCACAGCTCATCCAACTCCCTCCTCAACCACAGCTCCCTCCATCTCCCTCCTCAACCACGGCTCCCTCCATCTCCCTCCTCAACCACAGCTCCCTCCATCTCCCTCCTTAACCACAGCTCCCTCCATCTCCCTCCTTAACCACAGCTCATCCAACTCCCTCCTTAACCACAGCTCATCCAACTCCCTCCTCAACCACAGCTCCCTCCATCTCCCTCCTCAACAACAGCTCATCCAACTCCCACCTCAACCACAGCTCCCTCCAACTCCCTCCTCAACCACAGCTCCCTCCATCTCCCTCCTCAACCACAGCTCTCTCCAACTCCCTCCTCAACCACAGCTCCCTCCAACTCCCTCCTTAATCACGCCTCACACCATCTCCCTCCTCAACCAAGGCTGCCTCCAACTCCCTCCTTAACCATGCCTCACACCAACTCCCTCCTTAACCGTGCCTCACACCAACTCCCTCCTTAACCACGCCTCACACCAACTCCCTCCTTAACCATGCCTCCCTCCAACTCCCTCCTCAACCACAGCTCATCCAACTTCCTCCTCAACCACAGCTCAACTAAATCCCTCCTCAATCACAGCTCATCCAACTCCCTCCTCAACCACAGCTCATCCAACTCCCTCCTCAACCACAGCTCCCTCCAACTCCCTCCTCAGCCACAGCTCATCCAACTCCCTCCTCAACCACAACTCCCTCCAACTCCCTCCTCAACCACAGCTCATCCAACTCCCTCCTTAACCACAGCTCATCCAACTCCCTCCTTAACCACAGCTCATCCAACTCCCTCCTCAACCACAGCTCATCCAACTCCCTCCTCAACCACGGCTCATCCAACTCCGTCCTTAACCAGGACTCATCCAACTCCCTCCTCAACCACAGCTCATCCAACTCCCTCCTCAACCACAGCTCATCCAACTCCCTCCTTAACCACGGCTCATCCAACTCCCTCCTCAACCACAGCTCATCCAACTCCCTCCTTAACCACGGCTCATCCAACTCCCTCCTCAACCACAGCTCATCCAACTCCCTCCTCAACCACAGCTCATCCAACTCCCTCCTCAACCACAGCTCCCTCCATCTCCCTCCTTAACCACAGCTCATCCAACTCCCTCCTTAACCACAGCTCATCCAACTCCCTCCTCAACCACAGCTCATCCAACTCCGTCCTTAACCACAGCTCATCCAACTCCCTCCTCAACCACAGCTCATCCAACTCCCTCCTCAACCACGGCTTATCCAACTCCCTCCTCAACCACAGCTCCCTCCATCTCCCTCCTCAACCACAGCTCATCCAACTCCCTCCTCAACCACAGCTCATCCAACTCCCTACTCAACCACAGCTCCCTCCATCTCCCTCCTTAACCACGGCTGCCTCCAACTCCCCCCTTAACCGCGCCTCACACCAACTCACTGCTTAACTATGACTCCCTCCAACTCCCTCCTTCACAATGTCACCCTCCAACTCCCTCCTTAACCACGCCTCACACCAACTCCCTCCTTAACCTCGCCTCACACCAACTCCCTCCTTAACCACAGCTCCCTCCAAATCCCTCCTCAACCATTGCTCCCTCGAACTCCCTCCTTAACGACAGCTCCCTCCAACTCCCTCCTTAACGACAGCTCACAACAACTCCGTCCTCAAAAACGGCTCCCTACAACTCCATCCTTAACCAGGCCTCACACCAACTCCCTCCTTAACCACGCCTCACACCAACTCCCTCCTTAACAACGCCTTCCTCCAACTCCCTCCTTAACCACGCCTCACACCAACTCCCTCCTTAACCACGCCTCACACCAACTCCCTCCTTAACCACGCCTCACACCAACTCCCTCCTTAACCTCGCCTCACACCAACTCCCTCCTTAACCTCGTCTCACACCAACTCCCTCCTTAACCACGCCTCACACCAACTCCCTCCTTAACCTCGCCTCACACCAACTCCCTCCTTAACCACACCTCACACCAACTCCCTCCTTAACCACAGCTCCCTCCATCTCCCTCCTCAACCACGGCTCCCTCCAACTACCTGCTCAACCACGGCTCATCCAACACCCTCCTCAACCACAGCTCATCCAACTCCCTCCTCAACCACAGCTCCCTCCATCTCCCTCCTCAACCACAGCTCCCTCCATCTCCCTCCTTAACCACAGCTCCCTCCATCTCCCTCCTTAACCACAGCTCATCCAACTCCCTCCTTAACCGCGCCTCACACCAACTCCCTCCTCAACCACAGCTCATCCAACTCCCTCCTCAACCACAGCTCATCCAACTCCCTCCTTAACCACAACTCATCCAACTCCCTCCTCAACCACAGATCATCCAACTCCCTCCTCAACCACAGCTCATCCAACTCCCTCCTCAACCACAGCTCCCTCCATCTCCCTCCTTAACCACAGCTCTCTCCAACTCCCTCCTCAACCACAGCTCCCTCCAACTCCCTCCTTAATCACGCCTCACACCATCTCCCTCCTCAACCACGGCTGCCTCCAACTCCCTCCTTAACCACGCCTCACACCAACTCCCTCCTTAACCTCGCCTCAAACCAGTTCGCACCTTAACCACACCTCGCACCACCTCCCTCCTTAACTATGACTCCCTCCATCTCCCTCCTTAACCACAGCTCATCCAACTCCCTCCTTAACCGCGCCTCACACCAACTCCCTCCTCAACCACAGCTCATCCAACTCCCTCCTCAACCACAGCTCATCCAACTCCCTCCTTAACCACAACTCATCCAAATCCCTCCTCAACCACGGCTCCCTCCAACTCCCTGCTCAACCACGACTCATCCAACACCCTCCTCAACCACAGCTCCCTCCATCTCCCTCCTCAACCACAGCTCATCCAACTCCCTCCTCAACCACAGCTCAACTAAATCCCTCCTCAACCACAGCTGCCTCCAACTCCCTCCTCAACCACAGCTCATCCAACTCCCTCCTCAACCACAGCTCCCTCCATCTCCCTCCTTAACCACAGCTCATCCAACTCCCTCCTCAACCACAGCTCATCCAACTCCCTCCTCAACCACAGCTCAACTAAATCCCTCCTCAACCACAGCTCCCTCCATCTCCCTCCTCAACCACAGCTCCCTCCATCTCCCTCCTTAACCACAGCTCATCCAACTCCCTCCTCAACCACAGCTCATCCAACTCCCTCCTCAACCACAGCTCATCCAACTCCCTCCTTAACCATGCCTCCCTCCAACTCCCTCCTCAACCACAGCTCATCCAACTCACTCCTCAACCACGACTCATCCAACTCCCTCCTCAACCACAGCTCATCCAACACCCTCCTCAACTACAGCTCCCTCCATCTCCCTCCTCAACCACGGCTCATCCAACACCCTCCTCAACCACAGCTCCCTCCATCTCCCTCCTCAACAACAGCTCATCCAACTCCGTCCTTAACCACAGCTCATCCAACTCCCTCCTCAACCACGGCTCCCTCCATCTCCCTCCTTAACCACGCCTCACAACAACTCCCTCCTTAACCTCGCCTCCCTCCAACTCCGTCCTTAGCCACGCCTCACATCAACTCCCTGCATAACCATGCCTCACTCCAACTACCTCCTCAATCACAGCTTCCTCCATCTCCCTCCTCAACCACAGCTCCCTCCATCTCCCTCCTCAACCACAGCTCCCTCCATCTCCCCCCTTAACCACAGCTCATCCAACTCCCTCCTCAACCACAGCTCCCTCCATCTCTCTCCTCAACCACAGCTCATCCAACTCCCTCCTTAACCACGGCTGCCTCCAACTCCCCCCTTAACCGCGCCTCACACCAACTCACTCCTTAACTATGACTCCCTCCAACTCCCTCCTTAACAATGCCACCCTCCAACTCCCTCCTTGACCATGGCTCCCTCCAACTCCCTCCTTAACCACGCCTCACACCAACTCCCTCCTTAACCTCGCCTCCCTCCAACTCCGTCCTTAGCCACGCCTCACATCAACTCCCTGCATAACCATGCCTCACTCCAACTACCTCCTCAATCACAGCTCCCTCCAAATCCCTCCTCAACCACGGCTCATCCAACACCCTCCTCAACCACAGCTTCCTCCATCTCCCTCCTCAACCACAGCTCCCTCCATCTCCCTCCTCAACCACAGCTCCCTCCATCTCCCTCCTTAACCACAGCTCATCCAACTCCCTCCTTAACCACGGCTGCCTCCAACTCCCTCCTTAACCTCGCCTCACACCAACTCACTCCTTAACTATGACTCCCTCCAACTCCCTCCTTAACCACACCTCACACCAACTCCCTCCTTAACCTCGCCTCACACCAACTCCCTCCTTAACCTCGCCTCCCTCCTACTCCGTCCTTAACCACGCCTCACATCAACTCCCTGCTTAACCAGGCCTCACTCCAACTCCCTCCTCAACCACAGCTCCCTCCAAATCCCTCCTCAACCATGCCTCACACCAAATTCCTCCTTAACTACGCCTTCCTCCAACTCCCTCCTTAACCTCGCCTCACACCAACTCCCTCCTTAACCACACCTCACACCAACTCCCTCCTTAACCACAGCTCCCTCCAACTCCCTCCTCAACCACAGCTCATCCAACTCCCTCCTTAACTACAGCTCATCCAACTCCCTCCTCAACCACAGCTCAACTAAATCCCTCCTCAACCACAGCTCCCTCCATCTCCCTCCTCAATCACAGCTCATCCAACTCCCTCCTCAACCACAGCTCATCCAACTCACTCCTCAACCACGACTCATCCAACTCCCTCCTCAACCACAGCTCATCCAACACCCTCCTCAACCACAGCTCCCTCCATCTCCCTCCTCAACCACAGCTCATCCAACTCCGTCCTTAACCACAGCTCCCTCCATCTCCCCCCTTAACCACAGCTCATCCAACTCCCTCCTCAACCACAGCTCCCTCCATCTCTCTCCTCAACCACAGCTCATCCAACTCCCTCCTCAACCACAGCACCCTCCAACTCCCTCCTTAACCACGGCTGCCTCCAACTCCCCCCTTAACCGCGCCTCACACCAACTCACTCCTTAACTATGACTCCCTCCAACTCCCTCCTTAACAATGCCACCCTCCAACTCCCTCCTTGACCATGGCTCCCTCCAACTCCCTCCTTAACCACGCCTCACACCAACTCCCTCCTTAACCTCGCCTCCCTCCAACTCCGTCCTTAGCCACGCCTCACATCAACTCCCTGCATAACCATGCCTCACTCCAACTACCTCCTCAATCACAGCTCCCTCCAAATCCCTCCTCAACCACGGCTCATCCAACACCCTCCTCAACCACAGCTCCCTCCATCTCCCTCCTCAACCACAGCTCCCTCCATCTCCCTCCTCAACCACAGCTCCCTCCATCTCCCTCCTTAACCACAGCTCATCCAACTCCCTCCTTAACCACGGCTCATCCAACTCCCTCCTCAACCACAGCTCATCCAACTCCCTCCTCAACCACGGCTCATCCAACTCCCTCCTTAATCACGCCTCACACCATCTCCCTCCTTAACCACGGCTGCCTCCAACTCCCTCCTTAACCTCGCCTCACACCAACTCACTCCTTAACTATGACTCCCTCCAACTCCCTCCTTAACCACACCTCACACCAACTCCCTCCTTAACCTCGCCTCACACCAACTCCCTCCTTAACCTCGCCTCCCTCCTACTCCGTCCTTAACCACGCCTCACATCAACTCCCTGCTTAACCAGGCCTCACTCCAACTCCCTCCTCAACCACAGCTCCCTCCAAATCCCTCCCCAACCATGCCTCACACCAAATTCCTCCTTAACTACGCCTTCCTCCAACTCCCTCCTTAACCTCGCCTCACACCAACTCCCTCCTTAACCACACCTCACACCAACTCCCTCCTTAACCACAGCTCCCTCCAACTCCCTCCTCAACCACAGCTCATCCAACTCCCTCCTTAACCACAGCTCATCCAACTCCATACTCAACCACAGCTCCCTCCATCTCCCTCCTCAACCACAGCTCATCCAACTCCCTCCTCAACCACAGCTCAACTAAATCCCTCCTCAACCACAGCTCATCCAACTCCCTCCTCAACCACAGCTCCCTCTATCTCCCTCCTCAATCACAGCTCATCCAACTCCCTCCTTAACCACAGCTCATCCAACTCCATACTCAACCACAGCTCCCTCCATCTCCCTCCTTAACCACAGCTCATCCAACTCCCTCCTCAACCACGGCTCATCCAACTCCCTCCTTAACCACAGCTCATCCATCTCCCTCCTCAACCACGGCTCATCCAACTCCCTCCTTAACCACAGCTCATCCAACTCCCTCCTCAACCACAGCTCAACTAAATCCCTCCTCAACCACAGCTCATCCAACTCCCTCCTCAACCACGGCTCATCCAACTCCCTCCTCAACAACAGCTCATCCAACTCCCTACTCAACCACAGCTCCCTCCAACTCCCTCCTTAATCACGCCTCACACCATCTCCCTCCTTAACCACGGCTGCCTCCAACTCCCCCCTTAACCGCGCCTCACACCAACTCACTCCTTAACTATTACTCCCTCCAACTCCCTCCTTAACCATGCCTCTTGGCAACTCCCTCCTTAACTATGACTCCCTCCAACTCCCTCCTTAACAATGTCACCCTCCAACTCCCTCCTTAACAACGCCACCCTCCAACTCCCTCCTTGACCACGGCTCCCTCCAACTCCCTCCTTAACCTCGCCTCACATCAACTCCCTGCTTAACCACGGCTCACACCAACTCCCTCCTTAACCACAACTCCCTCCATCTCCCTCCTCAACCACAGCTCATCCAACTCCCTCCTTAACCACAGCTCATCCAACTCCCTCCTCAACCACAGCTCCCTCCATCTCCCTCCTCAACCACAGCTCATCCAACTCCCTCCTCAACCACAGCTCATCCAACTCCCTCCTCAACCACAGCTCATCCAACTCCTTCCTTAACCAGGACTCATCCAACTCCCTCCTCAACCACAGCTCCCTCCATCTCCATCCTCAACCACAGCTCCCTCCAACTCCCTCCTCAACCACAGCTCATCCAACTCCCTCCTCAACCACAGCTCATCCAACTCCCTCCTTAACCACAGCTCATCCAAGTCCCTCCTTAACCACAGCTCATCCAACTCCCTCCTTAACCACAGCTCCCTCCATCTCCCTCCTCAACCACAGCTCATCCAACTCCCTCCTCAACCACAGCTCATCCATCTCCCTCCTCAACCACAGCTCATCCAACTCCCTCCTCAACCACAGCTCATCCAACAACCTCCTCAACCACGGCTCATCCAACAACCTCCTCAACCACAGCTCAACTAAATCCCTCCTCAACCACAGCTCATCCAACTCCCTCCTCAACCACAGCTCATCCAACAACCTCCTCAACCACAGCTCATCCAACTCCCTCCTTAACCACGGCTCATCCAACTCCCTCCTTAACCACAACTCATCCAACTCCCTCCTCAACCACAGCTCCCTCCATCTCCCTCCTCAACCACAGCTCATCCAACTCCCTCCTTAACCACGGCTCATCCAACTCCCTCCTCAACCACAGCTCATCCAACTCCCTCCTTAACCACAGCTCCCTCCATCTCCCTCCTTAACCACAGCTCATCCAACTCCCTCCTCAACCACAGCTCATCCAACTCCCTCCTCAACCACAGCTCATCCAACTCCCTCCTTAACCACAGCTCATCCAACTCCCTCCTTAACCACAGCTCATCCAACTCCCTCCTCAACAACAGCTCATCCAACTCCCTCCTCAACAACAGCTCATCCAACTCCCTCCTCAACCACAGCTCATCCAACTCCCTCCTTAACCACAGCTCAACTAAATCCCTCCGCAACCACAGCTCCCTCCATCTCCCTCCTTAACCACAGCTCATCCAACTCCCTCCTCAACCACAGCTCATCCAACTCCCTCCTCAACCACGGCTCATCCAACTCCGTCCTTAACCACAGCTCAACCAACTCCCTCCTCAACCACGGCTCATTCAACTCCCTCCTCAACCACAGCTCATCCAACTCCCTCCTCAGCCACGGCGCCCTCCAACTCCCTGCTCAACCACAGCTCATCCAACTCCCTCCTTAACCACAGCTCATCCAACTCCCTCCTCAACCACAGCTCCCTCCAACTCCCTCCTTAATCACGCCTCACACCATCTCCCTCCTTAACCACGGCTGCCTCCAACTCCCTCCTTAACCGCGCCTCACACCAACTCACTCCTTAACTATGACTCCCTCCAACTCCCTCCTTAACCATGCCTCTTGGCAACTCCCTCCTTAACTATGACTTCCTCCAACTCCCTCCTTAACAATGCCACCCTCCAACTCCCTCCTTGACCACGGCTCCCTCCAACTCCCTCCTTAACCACGCCTCACACCAACTCCCTCCTTAACCTCGCCTCCCTCCAACTCCGTCCTTAGCCACGCCTCACATCAACTCCCTGCATAACCATGCCTCACTCCAACTCCCTCCTCAATCACAGCTCCCTCCAAATCCCTCCTCAACCACGGCTCATCCAACACCCTCCTCAACCACAGCTTCCTCCATCTCCCTCCTCAACCACAGCTCCCTCCAACTCCCTCCTTAATCACGCCTCACACCATCTCCCTCCTTAACCACGGCTGCCTCCAACTCCCTCCTTAACATCGCCTCACACCAACTCACTCCTTAACTATGACTCCCTCCAACTCCCTCCTTAACCATGCCTCTTGGCAACTCCCTCCTTAACTATGACTCCCTCCAACTCCCTCCTTAACCACACCTCACACCAACTCCCTCCTTAACCTCGCCTCCCTCCAACTCCGTCCTTAGCCACGCCTCACATCAACTCCCTGCATAACCATGCCTCACTCCAACTCCCTCCTCAATCACAGCTCCCTCCAAATCCCTCCTCAACCACGGCTCATCCAACACCCTCCTCAACCACAGCTTCCTCCATCTCCCTCCTCAACCACAGCTCCCTCCAACTCCCTCCTTAATCACGCCTCACACCATCTCCCTCCTTAACCACGGCTGCCTCCAACTCCCTCCTTAACATCGCCTCACACCAACTCACTCCTTAACTATGACTCCCTCCAACTCCCTCCTTAACCATGCCTCTTGGCAACTCCCTCCTTAACTATGACTCCCTCCAACTCCCTCCTTAACCACACCTCACACCAACTCCCTCCTTAACCACGCCTCACACCAACTCCCTCCTTAACCTCGCCTCACACCAACTCCCTCCTTAACCTCGCCTCCCTCCTACTCCGTCCTTAACCACGCCTCACACCAACTCCCTGCTTAACCAGGCCTCACTCCAAATCCCTCCTCAACCACAGCTCCCTCCAAATCCCTCCTTAACTATGCCTCACACCAAATTCCTCCTTAACTACGCCTTCCTCCAACTCCATCCTTAACCAGGCCTCACACCAACTCCCTCCTTAACCACGCCTCACACCAACTCCCTCCTTAACCACGCCTCACACCAACTCCCTCCTTAACCACGCCTCACACCAACTCCCTCCTTAACCTCGCCTCACACCAACTCCCTCCTTAACCACGCCTCACACCAACTCCCTCCTTAACCACGCCTCACACCAACTCCCTCCTTAACCACGCCTCACACCAACTCCCTCCTTAACCACGCCTCACACCAACTCCCTCCTTAACCTCGCCTCACACCAACTCCCTCCTTAACCACGCCTCACACCAACTCCCTCCTTAACCACGCCTCACACCAACTCCCTCCTTAACCACGGCTCACACCAACTCCCTCCTTAACCACGCCTCACACCAACTCCCTCCTTAACCTCGCCTCACTCCAACTCCCTCCTTAACCACGCCTCACACAAACTCCCTCCTTAACCACAGCTCATCCAACTCCCTCCTCAACCACAGCTCCCTCCATCTCCCTCCTCAACCACAGCTCATCCAACTCCCTCCTCAACCACAGCTCATCCAACTCCCTCCTCAACCACAGCTCCTACAACTCCCTCCTCAACCACGGCTCCCTCCAACTCCCTCCTCAACCACAGCTCCCTCCATCTCCCTCCTTAACCACAGCTCATCCAACTCCCTCCTCAACCACAGCTCATCCAACTCCCTCCTCAACCACAGCTCCTACAACTCCCTCCTCAACCACGGCTCCCTCCAACTCCCTCCTCAACCACTGCTCCCTCCAACTCCCTCCTTAACGACAGCTTACAACAACTCCGACCTCAAAAACGGCTCCCTACAACTCCATCCTTAACCAGTCCTCACACCAACTCCCTCCTTAACCTCGCCTCACACCAACTCCCTCCATAACCACGCCTCACATCAACTCACTCCTTAACCTCACCTCACACCAACTCCCTCCTTAACCACGCCTCACACCAACTCCCTCCTTAACCACACCTCACACCAACTCCCTCCTTAACCACGCCTCACACCAACTCACTCCTTAACCACGCCTCACTCCAACTCCCTCCTTAACCACACCTCACACCAACTCCCTCCTTAACCATGCCTCACACCAACTCCCTCCTTAACCACAGCTCATCCAACTCCCTCCTCAACCACGGCTCAACCAACTCCCTCCTCAACCACAGCTCATCCAACTCCCTCCTCAACAACAGCTCATCCAACTCCCTCCTCAACCACGGCTCATCCAACACCTCAACCACAGCTCCCTCCATCTCCCTACTCAACCACAGCTCCCTCCAACTCCCTCCTTAATCACGCCTCACACCATCTCCCTCCTTAACCACGGCTGCCTCCAACTCCCTCCTTAACCACGCCTCACACCAACTCACTCCTTAACTATGACTCCCTCCAACTCCCTCCTTAACCATGCCTCTTGGCAACTCCCTCTTTAACTATGACTCCCTCCAACTCCCTCCTTAACAACGCCACCCTCCAACTCCCTCCTTGACCACGGCTCCCTCCAACTCCCTCCTTAACCTCGCCTCACACCAACTCCCTCCTTAACCTCGCCTCCCTCCAACTCCGTCCTTAACCTCGCCTCACATCAACTCCCTGCATAACCACAGCTCCCTCCAAATCCCTCCTCAACCACAGCTCATCCAACTCCCTCCTCAACCACAGCTCCCTCCATCTCCCTCCTTAACCACAGCTCATCCAACTCCCTCCTCAACCACAGCTCATCCAACTCCCTCCTCAACCACAGCTCATCCAACTCCCTCCTCAACCACAGCTCCCTCCATCTCCCTCCTTAACCACAGCTCATCCAACTCCCTCCTCACCCACAGCTCATCCAACTCCCTCCTCAACCACAGCTCATCCAACTCCCTCCTCAACCACAGCTCCCTCCATCTCCCTCCTTAACCACAGCTCATCCAACTCCCTCCTCACCCACAGCTCATCCAACTCCCTCCTCACCCACAGCTCATCCAACTCCCTCCTCAACCACAGATCATCCAACTCCCTCCTCAACCACAGCTCATCCAACTCCCTCCTCAGCCACGGCGCCCTCCAACTCCCTCCTCAACCACAGCTCCCTCCAAATCCCTCCTTAACGACAGCTCCCTCCAACTCCCTCCTTAACGACAGCTCACAACAACTCCGACCTCAAAAACGGCTCCCTACAACTCCATCCTTAACCAGGCCTCACACCAACTCCCTCCTTAACCACGCCTCACACCAACTCCCTCCTTAACAACGCCTTCCTCCAACTCCCTCCTTAACCACGCCTCACACCAACTCCCTCCTTAACCACGCCTCACACCAACTCCCTCCTTAACCTCGCCTCACACCAACTCCCTCCTTAACCTCGCCTCCCTCCTACTCCGTCCTTAACCACGCCTCACACCAACTCCCTGCTTAACCAGGCCTCACTCCAAATCCCTCCTCAACCACAGCTCCCTCCAAATCCCTCCTTAACTATGCCTCACACCAAATTCCTCCTTAACTACGCCTTCCTCCAACTCCATCCTTAACCAGGCCTCACACCAACTCCCTCCTTAACCACGCCTCACACAAACTCCCTCCTTAACCACAGCTCATCCAACTCCCTCCTCAACCACAGCTCCCTCCATCTCCCTCCTCAACCACAGCTCATCCAACTCCCTCCTCAACCACAGCTCATCCAACTCCCTCCTCAACCACAGCTCCTACAACTCCCTCCTCAACCACGGCTCCCTCCAACTCCCTCCTCAACCACAGCTCCCTCCATCTCCCTCCTTAACCACAGCTCATCCAACTCCCTCCTCAACCACAGCTCCCTCCATCTCCCTCCTCAACCACAGCTCCCTCCATCTCCCTCCTTAACCACAGCTCATCCAACTCCCTCCTCAACCACAGCTCATCCAACTCCCTCCTCAACCACAGCTCCTACAACTCCCTCCTCAACCACGGCTCCCTCCAACTCCCTCCTCAACCACTGCTCCCTCCAACTCCCTCCTTAACGACAGCTTACAACAACTCCGACCTCAAAAACGGCTCCCTACAACTCCATCCTTAACCAGTCCTCACACCAACTCCCTCCTTAACCTCGCCTCACACCAACTCCCTCCTTAACCACGCCTCACATCAACTCACTCCTTAACCTCACCTCACACCAACTCCCTCCTTAACCACGCCTCACACCAACTCCCTCCTTAACCACACCTCACACCAACTCCCTCCTTAACCACGCCTCACACCAACTCACTCCTTAACCACGCCTCACTCCAACTCCCTCCTTAACCACACCTCACACCAACTCCCTCCTTAACCATGCCTCACACCAACTCCCTCCTTAACCACAGCTCATCCAACTCCCTCCTCAACCACGGCTCAACCAACTCCCTCCTCAACCACAGCTCATCCAACTCCCTCCTCAACAACAGCTCATCCAACTCCCTCCTCAACCACGGCTCATCCAACACCTCAACCACAGCTCCCTCCATCTCCCTACTCAACCACAGCTCCCTCCAACTCCCTCCTTAATCACGCCTCACACCATCTCCCTCCTTAACCACGGCTGCCTCCAACTCCCTCCTTAACCACGCCTCACACCAACTCACTCCTTAACTATGACTCCCTCCAACTCCCTCCTTAACCATGCCTCTTGGCAACTCCCTCTTTAACTATGACTCCCTCCAACTCCCTCCTTAACAACGCCACCCTCCAACTCCCTCCTTGACCACGGCTCCCTCCAACTCCCTCCTTAACCTCGCCTCACACCAACTCCCTCCTTAACCTCGCCTCCCTCCAACTCCGTCCTTAACCTCGCCTCACATCAACTCCCTGCATAACCACAGCTCCCTCCAAATCCCTCCTCAACCACAGCTCATCCAACTCCCTCCTCAACCACAGCTCCCTCCATCTCCCTCCTTAACCACAGCTCATCCAACTCCCTCCTCAACCACAGCTCATCCAACTCCCTCCTCAACCACAGCTCATCCAACTCCCTCCTCAACCACAGCTCATCCAACTCCCTCCTCAACCACAGCTCATCCAACTCCCTCCTCAACCACAGCTCCCTCCAACTCCCTCCTCAACCACAGCTCATCCAACTCCCTCCTCAACCACAGCTCATCCAACTCCCTCCTCAACCTCAGCTCATCCAACTCCCTCCTCAACCACAGCTCATCCATCTCCCTCCTCAACCACAGCTCATCCAACTCCCTCCTTAACCACAGCTCAACTAAATCCCTCCTCAACCACAGCTCATCCAACTCCCTCCTCACCCACAGCTCATCCAACTCCCTCCTCAACCACAGCTCATCCAACTCCCTCCTCAACCACAGCTCCCTCCATCTCCCTCCTTAACCACAGCTCATCCAACTCCCTCCTCACCCACAGCTCATCCAACTCCCTCCTCACCCACAGCTCATCCAACTCCCTCCTCAACCACAGATCATCCAACTCCCTCCTCAACCACAGCTCATCCAACTCCCTCCTCAGCCACGGCGCCCTCCAACTCCCTCCTCAACCACAGCTCCCTCCAAATCCCTCCTTAACGACAGCTCCCTCCAACTCCCTCCTTAACGACAGCTCACAACAACTCCGACCTCAAAAACGGCTCCCTACAACTCCATCCTTAACCAGGCCTCACACCAACTCCCTCCTTAACCACGCCTCACACCAACTCCCTCCTTAACAACGCCTTCCTCCAACTCCCTCCTTAACCACGCCTCACACCAACTCCCTCCTTAACCACGCCTCACACCAACTCCCTCCTTAATTACAGCTCATCCAACTCCCTCCTCAACCACAGCTCCCTCCATCTCCCTCCTCAACCACAGCTCATCCAACTCCCTCCTCAACCACGCCTCCCTCCAACTCCCTCCTTACCCACGCCTCACATCAACTCCCTGCTTAACCACACTTCACACCAACTCCCTCCTCAACCACGGCTCCCTCCAACTCCCTCCTCAACCATGGCTCCCTCCAACTCCCTCCTCAACCACGGCTCCCTCCAACTCCCTCCTCAACCACGGCTCCCTCCAACTCCCTCCTCAACCATGGCTCCCTCCAACTCCCTCCTCAACCACGGCTCCCTCCAACTCCCTCCTCAACCACGGCTCCCTCCAACTCCCTCCTCAACCACGGCTCCCTCCAACTCCCTCCTCAACCACGGCTCCCTCCAACTCCCTCCTTAACCACGCCTCACACCAAAACCCTCCTTCACCACAGCTCCCACCAACTCCCTCCTTAACCACAGCTCATCCAACTCCCTCCTTAACCACGCCTCACTCCAACTCCCTCCTTAACCACGCCTCACACCAACTCCCTCCTTAACCTCGCCTCAAACCAACACCCTCCTTAACCACACCTCACACCACCTCCCTCCTTAACCACGCCTCACACCAACTCCCTCCTTAACCACACCTCACACCACCTCCCTCCTTAACCACACCTCACACCAACTCCCTCCTTAACCACACCTCACACCACCTCCCTCCTTAACCACGCCTCACACCACCTCCCTCCTTAACCACGCCTCACACCACCTCCCTCCTTAACCACACCTCACACCACCTCCCTCCTTAACCACGCCTCACACCAACTCCCTCCTTAACCACGGCTCACACCAACTCCCTCCTTAACCACGCCTCACACCAACTCCCTCCTTAACTACCCCTCACACCAACTCCCTCCTTAACCATGCCTCACACCAACTCCCTCCTTAACCACGCCTGACACCAACTCCCTCCTTAACCACGCCTGACACCAACTCCCTCCTTAACCACGCCTGACACCAACTCCCTCCTTAACCACGCCTGACACCAACTCCCTCCTTAACCACGGCTCACACCAACTCCCTCCTTAACCACGCCTCACACCAATTCTCTACCTAACCACGGCTCACACCAACTCCCTCCTTAACCACGGCTCCCTCCAACTCCCTCCTTAACCACACCTCACACCCACTCACTCCTTAACCACACCTCACACCAACTCCCTCCTTAACCACGGCCCCCTCCAACTCCCTCCTTAACCACGGCCCCCTCCAACTCCCTCCTTAACCACGCCTCACACCAACTCCCTCCTTAACCACGGCTCACACCAACTCCCTCCTTAACCTCGCCTCACTCCAACTCCCTCCTTAACCTCGCCTCACTCCAACTCCCTCCTTAACCACGCCTCACACCAACTCCCTCCTTAACCTCGCCTCACACCAACTCCCTCCTTAACCACGGCTCCCTCCAACTCCCTCCTTAACCACGGCTCCCTCCAACTCCCTCCTCAACCACGGCTTATCCAACTCCCTCCTCAACCACAGCTCATCCAACTCCCTCCTTAACCACGGCTCCCTCCAACTCCCTCCTCAACCACGGCTTATCCAACTCCCTCCTCAACCACGGCTCCCTCCTTCTCCCTCCGTAACCACAGCTCCCTCCAACTCTCTCCTTAGCCACGTCTCACACCAACTCCCCCCCATAACCACGCCTCACACCAACTCCCTCCTCAACCACAGCTCCCTCCAACGACCCCCTTAATCACGCCTCCCTCCAACTCCCTCCTTAACCACAGCTCACACCAACTCCCTCCTCAACCATGGCTCCCTCAAATTCCCTCCTCAACCACTGCTCATCCAACTCCCTCCTCAACCACGGCTCCCTCCAACTCTTTCCTCAACCACGGCTCCCTCCAACTCCCTCCTTAGCGACAGCACACACAAACTCCGTCCTCAAAAACGGCTCCCTACAACTCCCTCCTTAATTACACCTCCCTCCAACTCCCTTCTTACCCACGCCTCACACCAACACCCTCCTTCACCACAGCTCCCACCAACTCCCTCCTTAACCACAGCTCATCCAACTCCCTCCTCAACCACAGCTCAACCAACTCCCTCCTCAACCACAGCTCATCCAACTCCCTCCTCAACCACAGCTCATCCAACTCCCTCCTCAACCACAGCTCATCCAACTCCCTCCTCAACCACAGCTCCCTCCATCTCCCTCCTCAACCACAGCTCATCCAACTCCCTCCTTAACCACAGCTCATCCATCTCCCTCCTTAACCACAGCTCATCCAACTCCCTCCTCAACCACAGCTCATCCAACTCCCTCCTCAACCACAGCTCATCCAACTCCCTCCTCAACCACAGCTCATCCAACTCCCTCCTCAACCACAGCTCATCCAACTCCCTCCTCAACCACGGCTTATCCAACTCCCTCCTCAACCACAGCTCCCTCCATCTCCCTCCTTAACCACAGATCATCCAACTCCCTCCTCAACCACAGCTCCCTCCAACTCCCTCCTTAACCACAGCTCATCCAACTCCCTCCTCAACCACAGCTCATCCAACTCCCTCCTCAACCACAGCTCATCCAACACCCTCCTCAACCACAGCTCATCCAACTCCCTCCTCAACCACAGCTCATCCAACTCCCTCCTCAACCACAGCTCCCTCCATCTCCCTCCTCAACCACAGCTCATCCAACTCCCTCCTTAACCACAGCTCATCCAACTTCCTCCTCAACCACAGCTCCCTCCATCTCCCTCCTCAACCACAGCTCATCCATCTCCCTCCTCAACCACAGCTCATCCAACTCCCTCCTCAACCACAGCTCCCTCCATCTCCCTCCTCAACCACGGCTCATCCAACTCCCTCCTCAACCACAGCTCATCCAACTCCCTCCTCAACCACAGCTCATCCAACTCCCTCCTCAACCACAGCTCATCCAACTCCCTCCTCAACCACGGCTCATCCAACTCCCTCCTCAACCACAGCTCATCCAACTCCCTCCTCAACCACAGCTCATCCAACTCCCTCCTCAACCACGGCTCACACCAACTCCCTCCTTAACCTCGCCTCACTCCAACTCCCTCCTTAACCACAGCTGCCAGCAACTCCCTCCTTAGCCACGTCTCACACCAACTTCCTCCTTAACCTCGCTTCACTCCAACTCCCTCCATAACCATACCTCACACCAACTCCCTCCTCAACCACGGCTCCCTCCAACTCCCTCCTCAACCACGGCTCCCTCCAACTCCCTCCTCAACCACGGCTCATCCAACTCCCTCCTTAACCACATCTCCCCCCGTCTCCCTCCTCAACCACGGCTCATCCAACTCCCTCCTCAACCACAACTCCCTCCAACTCCCACCTTAACCACGCCTCACACCAACTCCCTCCTTAACCATGCCTCCCTCCAACTCTCTCCTTAACCACAGCTCATCCAACTCCCTCCTCAACCACAGCTCATCCAACTCCCTCCTCAACCACAGCTCATCCAACTCCCTCCTCAACCACAGCTCATCCAACTCCCTCCTCAACCACAGCTCATCCAACTCCCTCCTCAACCACAGCTCAACTAAATCCCTCCTCAACCACAGCTCATCCAACTCCCTCCTCAACCACAGCTCATCCAACTCCCTCCTTAACCACAGCTCCCTCCATCTCCCTCCTCAACCACAGCTCCCTCCATCTCCCTCCACAACCACAGCTCATCCAACTCCCTCCTCAACCACAGCTCATCCAACTCCCTCCTCAACCACGGCTCATCCAACTCCCTCCTCAACCACAGCTCATCCAACTCCCTCCTCAACCACGGCTCCCTCCAACTCCCTCCTCAACCACGGCTCATCCAACTCCCTCCTTAACCACAGCTCAACAAACTCCCTCCTTAACCACGCCTCCCTCCAAATCCCTCCTTGACCACGGGCCACTCCAACTCCCTCCTTAACCACGCCTCACACCACCTCCCTCCTTAACCTCGCCTCACACCACCTCCCTCCTTAACCTCGCCTCCCACCAACTCCCTCCTTAAGCACAGCTCCCTCCAACTCCCTCCTTAACCACGCCTCACACCAACTCCCTCCTTAATCACGCCTCACACCAACTCCCTCCTTAACCACGCCTCACACCAACTCCCTCCTTAACCATGCCTCACACCAACTCCCTCCTTAACCACGCCTCACACCAACTCCCTCCTTAACCATGCCTCACACCAACTCCCTCCTTAACCATGCCTCACACCAACTCCCTCCTTAACCACGCCTCACACCAACTCCCTCCTTAACCACGCCTCACACCAACTCCCTCCTTAACCACGCCTCACACCAACTCCCTCCTTAACCACAGCTCCCTCCAACTCCCTCGCCAACCATGGCTCCCTGCAACTGCCTCCTTAACCACGCCTCACACCAGCTCCCTCCTTAACCTCGCCTCCCTCCAACTCCCTCCTTAACCTCGCCTCACACCAACTCCCTCCTTAACCTCGCCTCCCTCCAACTCCCTCCATTACCACGCCTCACACCAACTCCCTCCTTAACCTCGCCTCGCTCCAACTCCCTCCTTAACCTCGCCTCACTCCAACTCCCTCCTTAACCTCGCCTCACACCAACTCCCTCCTTAACCACGCCTCACACCAACTCCCTCCTTAACCACGCCTCACACCAACTCCCTCCAACTCCCTCCTTAACCACGCCTCACACCAACTCCCTCCTTAACCACGCCTCACACCAACTCCCTCCTTAATCACGCCTCACACCAACTCCCTCCTTAACCACGCCTCACACCAACTCCCTCCTTAACCATGCCTCACACCAACTCCCTCCAACTCCCTCCTTAACCATGCCTCACACCAACTCCCTCCAACTCCCTCCTTAACCACGCCTCACACCAACTCCCTCCTTAACCACGGCTCACACCAACTCCCTCCTTAACCATGCCTCACACCAACTCCCTCTTTAACCACGCCTCACACCAACTCCCTCCTTAACCTCGCCTCACACCAACTCCCTCCTTAACCACGCCTCACACCAACTCCCTCCTTAAACACGGCTCCCTCCAACTCCCTCCTTAACCTCGCCTCACACCAACTCCCTCCTTAACCATGCCTCACACCAACTCCCTCCTTAACCACGCCTCACACCAACTCCCTCCTTAACCACGCCTCACACCAACTCCCTCCTTAACCTCGCCTCACACCAACTCCCTCCTTAACCACGCCTCACACCAACTCCCTCCTTAACCACGCCTCACACCAACTCCCTCCTTAACCTCGCCTCACACCAACTCCCTCCTTAACCACGCCTCACACCAACTCCCTCCTTAACCATGCCTCACACCAACTCCCTCCAACTCCCTCCTTAACCACGCCTCACACCAACTCCCTCCTTAACCACGGCTCACACCAACTCCCTCCTTAACCATGCCTCACACCAACTCCCTCTTTAACCACGCCTCACACCAACTCCCTCCTTAACCTCGCCTCACACCAACTCCCTCCTTAACCACGCCTCACACCAACTCCCTCCTTAAACACGGCTCCCTCCAACTCCCTCCTTAACCTCGCCTCACACCAACTCCCTCCTTAACCATGCCTCACACCAACTCCCTCCTTAACCACGCCTCACACCAACTCCCTCCTTAACCACGCCTCACACCAACTCCCTCCTTAACCTCGCCTCACACCAACTCCCTCCTTAACCACGCCTCACACCAACTCCCTCCTTAAACACGGCTCCCTGCAACTCCCTCCTTAACCACGCCTCACACCAACTCCCTCCAACTCCCTCCTTAACCATGCCTCACACCAACTCCCTCCTTAATCACGCCTCAAACCAACTCCCTCCTTAAACACGGCTCCCTCCAACTCCCTCCTTAACCACACCTCACACCCACTCCCTACATTACCACGCCTCACACCAACTCCATCCTTCTCCATGCCTCCCTCCAACTCGCTCCTTAACAATGGCTCCCTCCAACTCGCTCCTTAACCACACCTCACACCAACTCCCTCCTTAACCTCGTATCACTCCAACTGCCTCCTTAACCACGCCTCACACCAACTCCCTCCAACTGCCTCCTTAACCACGCCTCACACCAACTCCCTCCAACTACCTCCTTGACCACGGCCCCCTCCAACTCCCTCCTTAACCTCGCCTCACACCAACTCCCTCCTTAACCACGGCTCCCTCCAACTCCCTCGCCAACCATGGCTCCCTGCAACTCCCTCCTTAACCTCGCCTCACACCAACTCCCTCCTTAACCACGCCTCACACCAGCTCCCTCCTTAACCACGCCTCACACCAACTCCCTCCAACCACCTCCTTGACCACGGCCCCCTCCAACTCCCTCCTTAACCTCGCCTCACTCCAACTCCCTCCTTAACCACGCCTCACACCAACTCCCTCCTTAACCTCGCCTCACACCAACTCCCTCCTTAACCATGCCTCACACCAACTCCCTCCTTAACCTCGCCTCACTCCAACTCCCTCCTTAACCACGCCTCACACCAACTCCCTCCTTAACCACGCCTCCCTCCAACTCCCTCCTTAACCACACCTCACACCAACTCCCTCCTTAACCTCGCCTCACACCAACTCCCTCCTTAACCACACCTCACACCAACTCCCTCCTTAACCTCGCCTCACACCAACTCCCTCCTTAACCATGCCTCACACCAACTCCCTCCTTAACCACACCTCACTCCAACTCCCTCCTTAACCACGCCTCACACCAACTCCCTCCTTAACCACGCCTCACACCAACTCCCTCCTTAATCACGCCTCACACCAACTCCCTCCTTAACCTCACCTCACACCAACTCCCTCCTTAACCACACCTCACACCAACTCCCTCCTTAACCACGCCTCACACCAACTCCCTCCTTAACCACGCCTCACACCAACTCCCTCCTTAACCACACCTCACACCAACTCCCTACAACTACCTCCTTGACCATGGCCCCCTCCAACTCCCTCCTTAACCACGCCTCCCTCCAACTCCCTCCTTAACCTGGCCTCACACCAACTCCCTCCTTAACCTCGTATCACTCCAACTGCCTCCTTAACCACGCCTCACACCAACTCCCTCCAACTGCCTCCTTAACCACGCCTCACACCAACTCCCTCCAACTACCTCCTTGACCACGGCCCCCTCCAACTCCCTCCTTAACCTCGCCTCACTCCAACTCCCTCCTTAACCACGCCTCACACCAACTCCCTCCTTAACCATGCCTCACACCAACTCCCTCCAACTCCCTCCTTAACCACGCCTCCCTCCAACTCCCTCCTTAACCACGCCTCACACCAACTCCCTCCTTAACCACGCCTCACACCAACTCCCTCCTTAACCACGCCTCCCTCCAACTCCCTCCTTAACCACGCCTCACACCAACTCCCTCCTTAACCACGCCTCACACCAACTCCCTCCTTAACCTCGCCTCACTCCAACTCCCTCCTTAACCTCGCCTCACTCCAACTCCCTCCTTAACCACGCCTCACACCAACCCCCTCCTTAACCACGCCTCACACCAACTCCCTCCTTAACCTCGCCTCACTCCAACTCCCTCCTTAACCACGCCTCACACCAACTCCCTCCTTAACCTCGCCTCACACCAACTCCCTCCTTAACCTCGCCTCACACCAACTCCCTCCAACTCCCTCCTTAACCACGCCTCACACCAACTCCCTCCTTAACCATGCCTCACACCAACTCCCTCCAACTCCCTCCTTAACCACGCCTCACACCAACTCCCTCCTTAACCACGCCTCACACCAACTCCCTCCTTAACCTCGCCTCACACCAACTCCCTCTGTAACCACGGCTCCCTCCAACTCCCTCCTTAACCACGCCTCACACCAACTCCCTCCTTAACCATGCCTCACACCAACTCCCTCCTTAACCATGCCTCACACCAACTCCCTCCTTAACCACGCCTCCCTCCAACTCCCTCCTTAACCACGCCTCACACCAACTCCCTCCTTAACCATGCCTCACACCAACTCCCTTCTTAACCACACCTCCCTCCAACTCCCTCCTTAACCACGCCTCCCTCCAACTCCCTCCTTAACCACGCCTCACACCAACTCCCTCCAACTCCCTCCTTAACCACGCCTCCCTCCAACTCCCTCCTTAACCACGCCTCACACCAACTCCCTTCTTAACCATGCCTCACACCAACTCCCTCCTTAACCATGCCTCACACCAACTCCCTCCTTAACCACGCCTCACACCAACTCCCTCCTTAACCTCGCCTCACTCCAACTCCCTCCTTAACCTCGCCTCACTCCAACTCCCTCCTTAACCACGCCTCACACCAACTCCCTCCTTAACCACGCCTCACACCAACTCCCTCCTTAACCTCGCCTCACTCCAACTCCCTCCTTAACCACGCCTCACACCAACTCCCTCCTTAACCTCGCCTCACACCAACTCCCTCCTTAACCTCGCCTCACACCAACTCCCTCCAACTCCCTCCTTAACCACGCCTCACACCAACTCCCTCCTTAACCATGCCTCACACCAACTCCCTCCAACTCCCTCCTTAACCACGCCTCACACCAACTCCCTCCTTAACCACGCCTCACACCAACTCCCTCCTTAACCTCGCCTCACACCAACTCCCTCTGTAACCACGGCTCCCTCCAACTCCCTCCTTAACCACGCCTCACACCAACTCCCTCCTTAACCATGCCTCACACCAACTCCCTCCTTAACCTCGCCTCACACCAACTCCCTCTGTAACCACGGCTCCCTCCAACTCCCTCCTTAACCACGCCTCACACCAACTCCCTCCTTAACCATGCCTCACACCAACTCCCTCCTTAACCACGCCTCCCTCCAACTCCCTCCTTAACCACGCCTCACACCAACTCCCTCCTTAACCATGCCTCACACCAACTCCCTCCTTAACCTCGCCTCACTCCAACTCCCTCTTTAACCTCACCTCACACCAACTTCCTCCTTAACCACGGCTCACTCCAACTACCTCCTTGACCACGGCCCCCTCCAACTCCCTCCTTAACAATGCCTCCCTCCAACTCCCTCCTTAACAATGCCTCCCTCCAACTCCCTCCTTAACCTCGCCTCACACCAACTCCCTCCTTAACCACGCCTCACACCAACTCCCTCCAACTCCCTCCTTGACCACAGCCCCCTCCAACTCCCTCCTTAACAATGCCTCCCTCCAACTCCCTCCTTAACCGCGCCTCACACCAACTCCCTCCTTAAAGACGGCTCCATCCAACTCCCTCCTTAACCAGGGCACCCTCCAACTCCCTCGGCAAGCACGGCTCATCCAACTCCCTCCTTAACCTCGCCTCCCACCAACTCCCTTTTTAACCACGGCTCCCTCCAACTCCCTCGTCAACCATGGCTCCCACCAACTCCCTCCTTAACCACGGCTCCCTCCAATTCCCTCCTCAAACACGGCTCCCTCCAACTCCCTCCTTAACCACATCTCACACCAACTCCCTCCTTAACCTCGCCTCACACCAACTCCCTCCTTAAGCATGGCTCCCTCCAACTCCCTCCTTAACCATGCCTCACACCAACTCCCTCCAACCACCTCCTTGACCACAGCCCCCACCAACTCCCTCCTTAACCTCGCCTCACTCCAACTCCCTCCTTGACCACAGCCCCCACCAACTCCCTCCTTAACCTCGCCTCACTCCAACTCCCTCCTTAACCACGCCTCACACCAAATCCCTCCTTAACCTCGCATCACTCCAACTCCCTCCTTAACCACGTCTCACACCAATTCCCTCCTTAAACACGGCTCCCTCCAACGCCCTCCTTAAACACGGCTCCCTCCAACTCCATCCTCAACCACGGCTCACACCAACTCCCTCCTTAACCACGGCTCCCTCCAACTCCCTCCTTAACCTCGCCTCCCTCCAACTCCCTCCTTAACCTCGCCTCACACCAACTCCCTCCTTAACCACGGCTCCCTCCAACTCCCTCGCCAACCATGGCTCCCTGCAACTGCCTCCTTAACCACGCCTCACACCAGCTCCCTCCTTAACCTCGCCTCCCTCCAACTCCCTCCATTACCACGCCTCACACCAACTCCCTCCTTAACCTCGCCTCGCTCCAACTCCCTCCTTAACCACGTCTCACACCAACTCCCTCCTTAACCACGCCTCACACCAACTCCCTCCTTAACCACGCCTCGCTCCAACTCCCTCCTTAACCACGCCTCACACCAACTCCCTCCTTAACCATGCCTCACACCAACTCCCTCCTTAACCACGCCTCCCTCCAACTCCCTCCTTAACCACGCCTCACACCAACTCCCTCCTTAACCACGCCTCACTCCAACTCCCTCCTTAACCACACCTCAC
This sequence comes from Carcharodon carcharias, assembly GCF_017639515.1. Taxonomy (NCBI): domain Eukaryota; kingdom Metazoa; phylum Chordata; class Chondrichthyes; order Lamniformes; family Lamnidae; genus Carcharodon; species Carcharodon carcharias. The sequence goes on along the minus strand of NC_054471.1, from coordinate 927,792 downwards.
TCCAACTCCCTCCTTAACCACACCTCACACCAACTCCCTCCTTAACCACGCCTCACACCAACTCCCTCCTTAACCACACCTCACACCAACTCCCTCCTTAACCACGCCTCACACCAACTCCCTCCTTAACCTCGCCTCACACCAACTCCCTCCTTAATCACGCCTCACACCAACTCCCTCCTTAATCACGCCTCACACCAACTCCCTCCTTAACCACGCCTCACACCAACTCCCTCCAACTCACTCCTTAACCACGCCTCACTCCAACTCCCTCCTTAACCATGCCTCACACCAACTCCCTCTTTAACCACGCCTCACACCAACTCCCTCCTTAACCTCGCCTCACACCAACTCCCTCCTTAACCACGCCTCACACCAACTTCCTCCTTAAACACGGCTCCCTCCAACTCCCTCCTTAACCACGCCTCACACCAACTCCCTCCTTAACCTCGCCTCACTCCAACTCCCTCCTTAACCTCGCCTCACTCCAACTCCCTCCTTAACCACACCTCACACCAACTCCCTCCTTAACCGCGCCTCACACCAACTCCCTCCTTAAAGACGGCTCCATCCAACTCCCTCCTCAACCACGGCTCATCCAACTCCCTCCGTAACCGCGCCTCACACCAACTCCCTCCTTAAAGACGGCTCCATCCAACTCCCTCCTCAACGACGGCTCATCCAACTCCCTCCTTAACCACGCCTCCCTCCAACTCCCTCCTTAACCTCGCCTCACACCAACTCCCTCCTTAACCACGCCTCACACCAACTCCCTCCAACTACCTCCTTGACCACGGCCCCCTCCAACTCCCTCCTTAACCACGCCTCACACCAACTCCCTCCTTAACCTCGCCTCACTCCATCTTCCTCCTTAACCACGCCTCACACCAACTCCCTCCTTAACCTCGCCTCACACCAACTCCCTCCTTAACCATGCCTCACACCAACTCCCTCCTTAACCACGCCTCACACCAACTCCCTCCTTAACCACGCCTCACACCAACTCCCTCCTTAACCACGGCTCACACCAACTCCCTCCTTAACCACAGCTCCCTCCATCTCCCTCCTCAACCACGGCTCCCTCCAACTCCCTCCTTAAAGACGGCTCCATCCAACTCCCTCCTCAACCACGGCTCATCCAACTGCCTCCTTAACCACGCCTCACACCAACTCCCTCCTTAAAGACGGCTCCATCCAACTCCCTCCTCAACCACGGCTCATCCAACTCCCTCCGTAACCACGCCTCACACCAACTCCCTCCTTAAAGACGGCTCCATCCAACTCCCTCCTCAACGACGGCTCATCCAACTCCCTCCTTAACCACGCCTCCCTCCAACTCCCTCCTTAACCTCGCCTCACACCAACTCCCTCCTTAACCACGCCTCACACCAACTCCCTCCAACTACCTCCTTGACCACGGCCCCCTCCAACTCCCTCCTTAACCACGCCTCACACCAACTCCCTCCTTAACCTCGCCTCACTCCAACTTCCTCCTTAACCACGCCTCACACCAACTCCCTCCTTAACCTCGCCTCACTCCAACTCCCTCCTTAACCTCGCCTCACTCCAACTCCCTCCTTAACCACGCCTCACACCAACTCCCTCCTTAACCACACCTCACTCCAACTCCCTCCTTAACCATGCCTCACACCAACTCCCTCCTTAACCTCGCCTCACACCAACACCCTCCTCAACCACGCCTCACACCAACTCCCTCCTTAACCTCGCCTCACTCCAACTTCCTCCTTAACCACGCCTCACTCCAACTCCCTCCTTAACCTCGCCTCACACCAACTCCCTCCTTAACCACGCCTCACACCAACTCCCTCCTTAACCTCGCCTCACTCCATCTTCCTCCTTAACCACGCCTCACACCAACTCCCTCCTTAACCTCGCCTCACACCAACTCCCTCCTTAACCACGCCTCACACCAACTCCCTCCTTAACCACGCCTCACACCAACTCCCTCCTTAACCACGCCTCACACCAACTCCCTCCTTAACCTCGCCTCACACCAACTCCCTCCTTAACCACGCCTCACACCAGCTCCCTCCTTAACCACGCCTCCCTCCAACTCCCTCCATTACCACGCCTCACACCACCTCCCTCCTTAACCTCGCCTCACACCAACTCCCTCCTTAACCACGCCTCCCTCCAACTCACTCCTTAACCTCGCCTCACACCAACTCCCTCCTTAACCTCGCCTCACTCCAACTTCCTCCTTAACCACGCTTCACACCAACTCCCTCCTTAACCACGCCTCCCTCCAACTCACTCCTTAACCTCGCCTCACACCAACTCCCTCCTTAACCACGCCTCACACCAACTCCCTCCAACTCCCTCCTTAACCACGCCTCACACCAACTCCCTCCTTAACCATGCCTCACTCCAACTCCCTCCTTAACCACACCTCCCTCCAACTCACTCCTTAACCTCGCCTCACACCAACTCCCTCCTTAACCACGCCTCACACCAACTCCCTCCAACTCCCTCCTTAACCACGCCTCACACCAACTCCCTCCTTAACCACGCCTCACACCAACTCCCTCCTTAACCATGCCTCACACCAACTCCCTCCTTAACCACACCTCCCTCCAACTCACTCCTTAACCTCGCCTCACACCAACTCCCTCCTTAACCACGCCTCACACCAACTCCCTCCAACTCCCTCCTTAACCACGCCTCACACCAACTCCCTCCTTAACCACGCCTCACACAAACTCCCTCCTTAACCACGCCTCACACCAACTCCCTCCAACTCCCTCCTTAACCACGCCTCACACCAACTCCCTCCTTAACCATGCCTCACACTAACTCCCTCCTTAACCTCGCCTCACTCCAACTTCCTCCTTAACCACGACTCACACCAACTCCCTCCTTAACCATGCCTCCCACCAACACCCTCCTTAACCTCGCCTCACTCCAACTTCCTCCTTAACCACGACTCACACCAACTCCCTCCTTAACCTCGCCTCACTCCAACTCCCTCCTTAACCACGCCTCACTCCAACTTCCTCCTTAACCACGCCTCACACCAACTCCCTCCAACTCCCTCCTTAACCACGCCTCACACCAACTCCCTCCAACTCCCTCCTTAACCACGCCTCACACCAACTCCCTCCAACTCCCTCCTTAACCACGCCTCACACCAACTCCCTCCAACTCCCTCCTTAACCACGCCTCACACCAACTCCCTCCAACTCCCTCCTTAACCACGCCTCACACCAACTCCCTCCTTAACCATGCCTCACACCAACTCCCTCCTTAACCACGCCTCACACCAACTCCCTCCTTAACCATGCCTCACACCAACTCCCTCCTTAACCACGGCTCCCTCCAACTCGCTCCTTAACCACGCCTCCCTCCAACTCCCTCCTTAACCACGCCTCACACCAACTCCCTCCTTAACCATGCCTCACACAACTCCCTCCAACTCCCTCCTTAACCACGCCTCCCTCCAACTCCCTCCTTAACCACACCTCACACCAACTCCCTCCTTAACCATGCCTCACACCAACTCCCTCCTTAACCACACCTCACACCAACTCCCTCCTTAACCTCGCCTCACTCCAACTCCCTCCTTAACCACGCCTCACACCAACTCCCTCCTTAACCACGCCTCACACCAACTCCCTCCTTAACCACGCCTCACACCAACTCCCTCCTTAACCTCGCCTCACTCCAACTCCCTCCTTAACCACGCCTCACACCAACTCCCTCCTTAACCTCGCCTCACTCCAACTCCCTCCTTAACCTCGCCTCACTCCAACCCCCTCCTTAACCACGCCTCACACCAACTCCCTCCTTAACCACACCTCACACCAACTCCCTCCTTAACCTCGCCTCACTCCAACTACCTCCTTGACCACGGCCCCCTCCAACTCCCTCCTTAACAATGCCTCCCTCCAACTCCCTCCTTAACCACGCCTCACACCAACTCCCTCCTTAACCACGCCTCACACCAATTCCCTCCAACTCCCTCCTTAACAACGCCTCACACCAACTCCCTCCTTAACCACGCCTCACACCAACTCCCTCCTTAACCACATCTCACACCAACTCCCTCCTTAACCACGCCTCACACCAACTCCCTCCAACTCCCTCCTTAACCACGCCTCACACCAACTCCCTCCTTAACCATGCCTCACACCAACTCCCTCCAACTCCCTCCTTAACCACGCCTCACACCAACTCCCTCCTTAACCATGCCTCACACCAACTCCCTCCTTAACCACGCCTCACACCAACTCCCTCCTTAACCTCGCCTCACACCAACTCCCTCCGTAACCACGGCTCCCTCCAACTCCCTCCTTAACCACGCCTCACACCAACTCCCTCCTTAACCATGCCTCACACCAACTCCCTCCTTAACCATGCCTCACACCAACTCCCTCCTTAACCTCGCCTCACACCAACTCCCTCCTTAACCTCGCCTCACTCCAACTCCCTCCTTAACCACGCCTCACACCAACTCCCTCCTTAACCACACCTCACTCCAACTCCCTCCTTAACCTCGCCTCACACCAACTCCCTCCTTAACCTCGCCTCACACCAACTCCCTCCAACTCCCTCCTTAACCACGCCTCACACCAACTCACTCCTTAATCACGCCTCACACCAACTCCCTCCTTAACCACGCCTCACACCAACTCCCTCCTTAACCATGCCTCACACCAACTCCCTCCTTAACCACACCTCACTCCAACTCCCTCCTTAACCTCGCCTCACACCAACTCCCTCCTTAACCTCGCCTCACACCAACTCCCTCCAACTCCCTCCTTAACCACGCCTCACACCAACTCCCTCCTTAACCATGCCTCACACCAACTCCCTCCAACTCCCTCCTTAACCACGCCTCACACCAACTCCCTCCTTAACCACGCCTCACACCAACTCCCTCCTTAACCTCGCCTCACACCAACTCCCTCCGTAACCACGGCTCCCTCCAACTCCCTCCTTAACCACGCCTCACACCAACTCCCTCCTTAACCATGCCTCACACCAACTCCCTCCTTAACCATGCCTCACACCAACTCCCTCCTTAACCACGCCTCACACCAACTCCCTCCTTAACCACGCCTCACACCAACCCCCTCCTTAACCATGCCTCACACCAACTCCCTCCTTAACCATGCCTCACACCAACTCCCTCCTTAACCACGCCTCACACCAACTCCCTCCTTAACCACGCCTCACACCAACTCCCTCCTTAACCATGCCTCACACCAACTCCCTCCTTAACCATGCCTCACACCAACTCCCTCCTTAACCTCGCCTCACACCAACTCCCTCCTTAACCTCGCCTCACTCCAACTCCCTCCTTAACCACGCCTCACACCAACTCCCTCCTTAACCACACCTCACTCCAACTCCCTCCTTAACCTCGCCTCACACCAACTCCCTCCTTAACCTCGCCTCACACCAACTCCCTCCAACTCCCTCCTTAACCACGCCTCACACCAACTCCCTCCTTAACCATGCCTCACACCAACTCCCTCCAACTCCCTCCTTAACCACGCCTCACACCAACTCCCTCCTTAACCACGCCTCACACCAACTCCCTCCTTAACCTCGCCTCACACCAACTCCCTCCGTAACCACGGCTCCCTCCAACTCCCTCCTTAACCACGCCTCACACCAACTCCCTCCTTAACCATGCCTCACACCAACTCCCTCCTTAACCATGCCTCACACCAACTCCCTCCTTAACCACGCCTCACACCAACTCCCTCCTTAACCTCGCCTCACACCAACTCCCTCCTTAACCACGCCTCACACCAACTCCCTCCTTAACCACGCCTCACACCAACTCCCTCCTTAACCATGCCTCACACCAACTCCCTCCAACTCCCTCCTTAACCACGCCTCCCTCCAACTCCCTCCTTAACCACGCCTCACACCAACTCCCTCCTTAACCACGCCTCCCTCCAACTCCCTCCTTAACCACGCCTCCCTCCAACTCCCTCCTTAACCATGCCTCACACCAACTCCCTTCTTAACCTCGCCTCACACCAACTCCCTCCTTAACCACGCCTCACACCAACTCCCTCCTTAACCTCGCCTCACTCCAACTCCCTCCTTAACCACGCCTCACACCAACTCCCTCCTTAACCACGCCTCACACCAACTCCCTCCAACTCCCTCCTTAACCACGCCTCACACCAACTCCCTCCTTAACCTCGCCTCGCTCCAACTCCCTCCTTAACCTCGCCTCACTCCAACTCCCTCCTTAACCACGCCTCACACCAACTCCCTCCTTAACCTCGCCTCACTCCAACTCCCTCCTTAACCACGCCTCACACCAACTCCCTCCTTAACCTCGCCTCACTCCAACTCCCACCTTAACCACGACTCACACCAACTCCCTCCTCAACCACGCCTCCCTTCAACTCCCTCCTTAACCACGCCTCACACCACCTCCCTCCTTAACCACACCTCACACCAACTCCCTCCTTAACCACACCTCACTCCAACTCCCACCTTAACCACGCCTCACACCAACTCCCTCCTTAACCATGCCTCACACCAACTCCCTCCTTAACCTCGCCTCACACCAACTCCCTCCAACTCCCTCCTTAACCATGCCTCACACCAACTCCCTCCTTAACCACGCCTCACACCAACTCCCTCCAACTCCCTCCTTAACCACGCCTCACACCAACTCCCTCCTTAACCTCGCCTCACTCCAACTCCCTCCTTAACCTCGCCTCACTCCAACTCCCTCCTTAACCACGCCTCACACCAACTCCCTCCTTAACCTCGCCTCACTCCAACTCCCTCCTTAACCTCGCCTCACTCCAACCCCCTCCTTAACCACGCCTCACACCAACTCCCTCCTTAACCTCGCCTCACTCCAACTCCCTCCTTAACCACGCCTCACACCAACTCCCTCCTTAACCTCGCCTCACTCCAACTCCCTCCTTAACCACGCCTCACACCAACTCCCTCCTTAACCACGCCTCACACCAACTCCCTCCTTAACCTCGCCTCCCACCAACTCCCTCCTTAACCACGCCTCCCACCAACTCCCTCCTTAACCACGGCTCCCTCCAATTCCCTCCTCAAACACGGCTCCCTCCAACTCCCTCCTTAACCACGCCTCACACCAACTCCCTCCAACCACCTCCTTGACCACAGCCCCCACCAACTCCCTCCTTAACCTCGCCTCACTCCAACTCCCTCCTTAACCACGCCTCACACCAAATCCCTCCTTAACCTCGCATCACTCCAACTCCCTCCTTAACCACGCCTCACACCAACTCCCTCCTTAACCTCGCCTCACACCACCTCCCTCCTTAACCTCGCCTCCCACCAACTCCCTCCTTAAGCACGCCTCACACCAACTCCCTCCAACTCCCTCCTTAACCACACCTCACACCAACTCCCTCCTTAATCACGCCTCACACCAACTCCCTCCTTAATCACGCCTCACACCAACTCCCTCCTTAACCTCGCCTCCCACCAACTCCCTCCTTAACCACGCCTCACACCAACTCCCTCCTTAATCACGCCTCGCACCAACTCCCTCCTTAACCACGCCTCACACCAACTCCCTCCTTAACCACGCCTCACACCAACTCCCTCCAACTCCCTCCTTAACCATGCCTCACACCAACTCCCTCCTTAATCACGCCTCAAACCAACTCCCTCCTTAAACACGGCTCCCTCCAACTCCCTCCTTAACCACGCCTCACACCAACTCCCTCCTTAACCTCGCCTCACTCCAACTCCCTCCTTAACCACGCCTCACACCAACTCCCTCCTTAACCACGCCTCACACCAACTCCCTCCTTAACCACGCCTCACACCAACTCCCTCCTTAAACACGGCTCACACCAACTCCCTCCAACTCCCTCCTTAACCATGCCTCACACCAACTCCCTCCTTAATCACGCCTCAAACCAACTCCCTCCTTAAACACGGCTCCCTCCAACTCCCTCCTTAACCACACCTCACACCCACTCCCTACATTACCACGCCTCACACCAACTCCATCCTTCTCCATGCCTCCCTCCAACTCGCTCCTTAACAATGGCTCCCTCCAACTCGCTCCTTAACCACACCTCACACCAACTCCCTCCTTAACCACGCCTCACACCAACTCCCTCCTTAACCTCGCCTCACACCAACTCCCTCCTTAACCTCGTATCACTCCAACTGCCTCCTTAACCACGCCTCACACCAACTCCCTCCAACTGCCTCCTTAACCACGCCTCACACCAACTCCCTCCAACTACCTCCTTGACCACGGCCCCCTCCAACTCGCTCCTTAACCTCGCCTCACTCCAACTTCCTCCTTAACCACGCCTCACACCAACTCCCTCCAACTCCCTCCTTAACCACGCCTCACACCAACTCCCTCCTTAACCACGCCTCACACCAACTCCCTCCTTAACCATGCCTCACACCAACTCCCTCCTTAACCACGCCTCCCTCCAACTCCCTCCTTAACCACGCCTCACACCAACTCCCTCCAACTCCCTCCTTAACCACGCCTCACACCAACTCCCTCCTTAACCATGCCTCACACCAACTCCCTCCTTAACCATGCCTCACACCAACTCCCTCCTTAACCACGCCTCCCTCCAACTCCCTCCTTAACCACGCCTCACACCAACTCCCTCCAACTCCCTCCTTAACCACGCCTCACACCAACTCCCTCCTTAACCATGCCTCACACCAACTCCCTCCAACTCCCTCCTTAACCACGCCTCCCTCCAACTCCCTCCTTAACCACACCTCACACCAACTCCCTCCTTAACCATGCCTCACACCAACTCCCTCCTTAACCACGCCTCCCTCCAACTCCCTCCTTAACCACACCTCACACCAACTCCCTCCTTAACCACGCCTCACACCAACTCCCTCCTGAACCACGCCTCACACCAACTCCCTCCAACTCCCTCCTTAACCACGCCTCACACCAACTCCCTCCTTAACCACGCCTCACACCAACTCCCTCCTGAACCACGCCTCACACCAACTCCCTCCAACTCCCTCCTTAACCACGCCTCACACCAACTCCCTCCTTAACCACGCCTCACACCAACTCCCTCCTTAACCTCGCCTCACTCCAACTCCCTCCTTAACCTCGCCTCACTCCAACTCCCTCCTTAACCACGCCTCACACCAACTCCCTCCTTAACCTCGCCTCACTCCAACTCCCTCCTTAACCTCGCCTCACTCCAACCCCCTCCTTAACCACGCCTCACACCAACTCCCTCCTTAACCACACCTCACTCCAACTCCCTCCTTAACCTCGCCTCACTCCAACTACCTCCTTGACCACGGCCCCCTCCAACTCCCTCCTTAACAATGCCTCCCTCCAACTCCCTCCTTAACCACGCCTCACACCAACTCCCTCCTTAACCTCGCCTCACACCAACTCCCTCCTTAACCACGCCTCACACCAATTCCCTCCAACTCCCTCCTTAACCACGCCTCACACCAACTCCCTCCTTAACCACGCCTCACACCAACTCCCTCCTTAACCACGCCTCACACCAACTCCCTCCTTAACAATGCCTCACACCAACTCCCTCCTTAATCACGCCTCACACCAACTCCCTCCTTAATCACGCCTCACACCAACTCCCTCCTTAATCACGCCTCACACCAACTCCCTCCTTAACCACGCCTCACACCAACTCCCTCCTTAACCACGCCTCACACCAACTCCCTCCTTAACCACGCCTCACACCAACTCCCTCCTTAACCACGCCTCACACCAACTCCCTCCAACTCCCTCCTTAACCATGCCTCACACCAACTCCCTCCTTAATCACGCCTCAAACCAACTCCCTCCTTAAACACGGCTCCCTCCAACTCCCTCCTTAACCACGCCTCACACCACCTCCCTCCTTAACCACGCCTCACACCAACTCCCTCCTTAACCATGCCTCACACCAACTCCCTCCAACTCCCTCCTTAACCACGCCTCACACCAACTCCCTCCTTAACCACGCCTCACACCAACTCCCTCCTTAACCTCGCCTCACACCAACTCCCTCCGTAACCACGGCTCCCTCCAACTCCCTCCTTAACCACGCCTCACACCAACTCCCTCCTTAACCATGCCTCACACCAACTCCCTCCTTAACCATGCCTCACACCAACTCCCTCCTTAACCACGCCTCACACCAACTCCCTCCTTAACCACGCCTCACACCAACCCCCTCCTTAACCACGCCTCACACCAACTCCCTCCTTAACCACGCCTCACACCAACTCCCTCCTTAACCATGCCTCACACCAACTCCCTCCTTAACCATGCCTCACACCAACTCCCTCCTTAACCTCGCCTCACACCAACTCCCTCCTTAACCTCGCCTCACTCCAACTCCCTCCTTAACCACGCCTCACACCAACTCCCTCCTTAACCACACCTCACACCAACTCCCTCCTTAACCTCGCCTCACACCAACTCCCTCCGTAACCACGGCTCCCTCCAACTCCCTCCTTAACCACGCCTCACACCAACTCCCTCCTTAACCATGCCTCACACCAACTCCCTCCTTAACCACGCCTCACACCAACTCCCTCCTTAACCTCGCCTCACACCAACTCCCTCCTTAACCACGCCTCACACCAACTCCCTCCTTAAACACGGCTCCCTCCAACTCCCTCCTTAACCTCGCCTCACACCAACTCCCTCCTTAACCATGCCTCACACCAACTCCCTCCTTAACCATGCCTCACACCAACTCCCTCCTTAACCACGCCTCACACCAACTCCCTCCTTAACCACGCCTCACACCAACTCCCTCCTTAAACACGGCTCCCTCCAACTCCCTCCTTAACCTCGCCTCACACCAACTCCCTCCTTAACCATGCCTCACACCAACTCCCTCCTTAACCATGCCTCACACCAACTCCCTCCTTAACCACGCCTCACACCAACTCCCTCCTTAACCTCGCCTCACACCAACTCCCTCCTTAACCACGCCTCACTCCAACTCCCTCCTTAACCACGCCTCCCTCCAACTCCCTCCTTAACCACGCCTCACACCAACTCCCTCCTTAACCACGCCTCACACCAAGTCCCTCCTTAACCATGCCTCACACCAACTCCCTCCAACTCCCTCCTTAACCACGCCTCCCTCCAACTCCCTCCTTAACCACGCCTCACACCAACTCCCTCCTTAACCACGCCTCCCTCCAACTCCCTCCTTAACCACGCCTCCCTCCAACTCCCTCCTTAACCATGCCTCACACCAACTCCCTTCTTAACCTCGCCTCACACCAACTCCCTCCTTAACCACGCCTCACACCAACTCCCTCCTTAACCTCGCCTCACTCCAACTCCCTCCTTAACCACGCCTCACACCAACTCCCTCCTTAACCACGCCTCACACCAACTCCCTCCAACTCCCTCCTTAACCACGCCTCACACCAACTCCCTCCTTAACCTCGCCTCACTCCAACTCCCTCCTTAACCTCGCCTCACTCCAACTCCCTCCTTAACCACGCCTCACACCAACTCCCTCCTTAACCTCGCCTCACTCCAACTCCCTCCTTAACCACGCCTCACACCAACTCCCTCCTTAACCTCGCCTCACTCCAACTCCCACCTTAACCACGACTCACACCAACTCCCTCCTCAACCACGCCTCCCTTCAACTCCCTCCTTAACCACGCCTCACACCACCTCCCTCCTTAACCACACCTCACACCAACTCCCTCCTTAACCACACCTCACTCCAACTCCCACCTTAACCACGCCTCACACCAACTCCCTCCTTAACCATGCCTCACACCAACTCCCTCCTTAACCTCGCCTCACACCAACTCCCTCCAACTCCCTCCTTAACCATGCCTCACACCAACTCCCTCCTTAACCACGCCTCACACCAACTCCCTCCAACTCCCTCCTTAACCACGCCTCACACCAACTCCCTCCTTAACCTCGCCTCACTCCAACTCCCTCCTTAACCTCGCCTCACTCCAACTCCCTCCTTAACCACGCCTCACACCAACTCCCTCCTTAACCTCGCCTCACTCCAACTCCCTCCTTAACCTCGCCTCACTCCAACCCCCTCCTTAACCACGCCTCACACCAACTCCCTCCTTAACCTCGCCTCACTCCAACTCCCTCCTTAACCACGCCTCACACCAACTCCCTCCTTAACCTCGCCTCACTCCAACTCCCTCCTTAACCACGCCTCACACCAACTCCCTCCTTAACCACGCCTCACACCAACTCCCTCCTTAACCTCGCCTCCCACCAACTCCCTCCTTAACCACGCCTCCCACCAACTCCCTCCTTAACCACGGCTCCCTCCAATTCCCTCCTCAAACACGGCTCCCTCCAACTCCCTCCTTAACCACGCCTCACACCAACTCCCTCCAACCACCTCCTTGACCACAGCCCCCACCAACTCCCTCCTTAACCTCGCCTCACTCCAACTCCCTCCTTAACCACGCCTCACACCAAATCCCTCCTTAACCTCGCATCACTCCAACTCCCTCCTTAACCACGCCTCACACCAACTCCCTCCTTAAACACGCCTCACACCAACTCCCTCCTTAACCTCGCCTCACACCACCTCCCTCCTTAACCTCGCCTCCCACCAACTCCCTCCTTAAGCACAGCTCACACCAACTCCCTCCTTAATCACGCCTCACACCAACTCCCTCCTTAATCACGCCTCACACCAACTCCCTCCTTAACCTCGCCTCCCACCAACTCCCTCCTTAACCACGCCTCACACCAACTCCCTCCTTAATCACGCCTCACACCAACTCCCTCCTTAACCACGCCTCACACCAACTCCCTCCTTAACCACGCCTCACACCAACTCCCTCCAACTCCCTCCTTAACCATGCCTCACACCAACTCCCTCCTTAATCACGCCTCAAACCAACTCCCTCCTTAAACACGGCTCCCTCCAACTCCCTCCTTAACCACGCCTCACACCAACTCCCTCCTTAACCACGCCTCACTCCAACTCCCTCCTTAACCACGCCTCACACCAACTCCCTCCTTAACCACGCCTCACACCAACTCCCTCCTTAACCACGCCTCACACCAACTCCCTCCTTAACCACGCCTCACACCAACTCCCTCCTTAAACACGGCTCCCTGCAACTCCCTCCTTAACCACGCCTCACACCAACTCCCTCCAACTCCCTCCTTAACCATGCCTCACACCAACTCCCTCCTTAATCACGCCTCAAACCAACTCCCTCCTTAAACACGGCTCCCTCCAACTCCCTCCTTAACCACACCTCACACCCACTCCCTACATTACCACGCCTCACACCAACTCCATCCTTCTCCATGCCTCCCTCCAACTCGCTCCTTAACAATGGCTCCCTCCAACTCGCTCCTTAACCACACCTCACACCAACTCCCTCCTTAACCTCGTATCACTCCAACTGCCTCCTTAACCACGCCTCACACCAACTCCCTCCAACTGCCTCCTTAACCACGCCTCACACCAACTCCCTCCAACTACCTCCTTGACCACGGCCCCCTCCAACTCGCTCCTTAACCTCGCCTCACTCCAACTTCCTCCTTAACCACGCCTCACACCAACTCCCTCCAACTCCCTCCTTAACCACGCCTCACACCAACTCCCTCCTTAACCATGCCTCACACCAACTCCCTCCTTAACCATGCCTCACACCAACTCCCTCCTTAACCACGCCTCCCTCCAACTCCCTCCTTAACCACGCCTCACACCAACTCCCTCCAACTCCCTCCTTAACCACGCCTCACACCAACTCCCTCCTTAACCTCGCCTCCCACCAACTCCCTCCTTAACCACACCTCACACCAACTCCCTCCTTAACCATGCCTCACACCAACTCCCTCCAACTCCCTCCTTAACCACGCCTCCCTCCAACTCCCTCCTTAACCACACCTCACACCAACTCCCTCCTTAACCATGCCTCACACCAACTCCCTCCTTAACCACGCCTCCCTCCAACTCCCTCCTTAACCACACCTCACACCAACTCCCTCCTTAACCACGCCTCACACCAACTCCCTCCTGAACCACGCCTCACACCAACTCCCTCCAACTCCCTCCTTAACCACGCCTCACACCAACTCCCTCCTTAACCTCGCCTCACTCCAACTCCCTCCTTAACCTCGCCTCACTCCAACTCCCTCCTTAACCACGCCTCACACCAACTCCCTCCTTAACCTCGCCTCACTCCAACTCCCTCCTTAACCTCGCCTCACTCCAACCCCCTCCTTAACCACGCCTCACACCAACTCCCTCCTTAACCACACCTCACTCCAACTCCCTCCTTAACCTCGCCTCACTCCAACTACCTCCTTGACCACGGCCCCCTCCAACTCCCTCCTTAACAATGCCTCCCTCCAACTCCCTCCTTAACCACGCCTCACACCAACTCCCTCCTTAACCACGCCTCACACCAACTCCCTCCTTAACCACGCCTCACACCAATTCCCTCCAACTCCCTCCTTAACCACGCCTCACACCAACTCCCTCCTTAACCACGCCTCACACCAACTCCCTCCTTAACCACGCCTCACACCAACTCCCTCCTTAACAATGCCTCACACCAACTCCCTCCTTAACCACGCCTCACACCAACTCCCTCCTCAACCATGCCTCACACCAACTCCCTCCTTAACCGCGCCTCACACCAACTCCCTCCTTAACCATGCCTCACACCAACTCCCTCCTTAATCACGCCTCACACCAACTCCCTCCTTAATCACGCCTCACACCAACTCCCTCCTTAATCACGCCTCACACCAACTCCCTCCTTAACCACGCCTCACACCAACTCCCTCCTTAACCACGCCTCACACCAACTCCCTCCTTAACCACGCCTCACACCAACTCCCTCCAACTCCCTCCTTAACCATGCCTCACACCAACTCCCTCCTTAATCACGCCTCAAACCAACTCCCTCCTTAAACACGGCTCCCTCCAACTCCCTCCTTAACCACGCCTCACACCACCTCCCTCCTTAACCACACCTCACACCCACTCCCTACATTACCACGCCTCACACCAACTCCATCCTTCTCCATGCCTCCCTCCAACTCGCTCCTTAACAATGGCTCCCTCCAACTCGCTCCTTAACCACACCTCACACCAACTCGCTCCTTAACCTCGTATCACTCCAACTGCCTCCTTAACCACGCCTCACACCAACTCCCTCCAACTACCTCCTTGACCACGGCCCCCTCCAACTCCCTCCTTAACCACGCCTCACACCAACTCCCTCCAACTCCCTCCTTAACCACGCCTCACACCAACTCCCTCCTTAACCATGTCTCACACCAACTCCCTCCTTAACCATGCCTCACACCAACTCCCTCCTTAACCACGCCTCCCTCCAACTCGCTCCTTAACAATGGCTCCCTCCAACTCCCTCCTTAACCACGCCTCACACCAACTCCCTCCTGAACCACGCCTCACACCAACTCCCTCCAACTCCCTCCTTAACCACGCCTCACACCAACTCCCTCCTTAACCTCGCCTCACTCCAACTCCCTCCTTAACCTCGCCTCACTCCAACTCCCTCCTTAACCACGCCTCACACCAACTCCCTCCTTAACCTCGCCTCACTCCAACTCCCTCCTTAACCTCGCCTCACTCCAACCCCCTCCTTAACCACGCCTCACACCAACTCCCTCCTTAACCACACCTCACTCCAACTCCCTCCTTAACCTCGCCTCACTCCAACTACCTCCTTGACCACGGCCCCCTCCAACTCCCTCCTTAACAATGCCTCCCTCCAACTCCCTACTTAACCACGCCTCACACCAACTCCCTCCTTAACCTCGCCTCACACCAACTCCCTCCTTAACCACGCCTCACACCAACTCCCTCCTTAACCTCGCCTCCCTCCAACTCCCTCCTTAACCACGCCTCACACCAACTCCCTCCTTAACCACGCCTCACACCAACTCCCTCCTTAACCACACCTCACTCCAACTCCCTCCTTAACCACGCCTCACACCAACTCCCTCCTTAATCACGCCTCACACCAACTCCCTCCTTAATCACGCCTCACACCAACTCCCTCCTTAACCACGCCTCACACCAACTCCCTCCAACTCCCTCCTTAACCACGCCTCACACCAACTCCCTCCTTAACCATGCCTCACACCAACTCCCTCCAACTCCCTCCTTAACCACGCCTCACACCAACTCCCTCCTTAATCACGCCTCACACCAACTCCCTCCTTAATCACGCCTCACACCAACTCCCTCCTTAACCACACCTCACTCCAACTCCCTCCTTAACCACGCCTCACACCAACTCCCTCCTTAACCACGCCTCACACCAACTCCCTCCAACTCCCTCCTTAACCACGCCTCACACCAACTCCCTCCTTAACCATGCCTCACACCAACTCCCTCCAACTCCCTCCTTAACCACGCCTCACTCCAACTCCCTGCTTAACCACGCCTCCCTCCAACTCCCTCCTTAACCACGCCTCACACCAACTCCCTCCTTAACCATGCCTCACACCAACTCCCTCCAACTCCCTCCTTAACCTCGCCTCCCTCCAACTCCCTCCTTAACCACGCCTCACACCAACTCCCTCCTTAACCTCGCCTCACACCAACTCCCTCCTTAACCTCGCCTCACACCAACTCCCTCCTTAACCATGCCTCACACCAACTCCCTCCTTAACCACGCCTCACTCCAACTCCCTCCTTAACCATGCCTCACACCAACTCCCTCCTTAACCACGCCTCACTCCAACTCCCTCCTTAACCATGCCTCACACCAACTCCCTCCTTAACCTCGCCTCCCTCCAACTCCCTCCTTAACCACGCCTCACACCAACTCCCTTCTTAACCATGCCTCACACCAACTCCCTCCTTAACCACGCCTCACACCAACTCCCTCCAACTCCCTCCTTAACCACGCCTCACACCAACTCCCTCCTTAACCTCGCCTCACTCCAACTCCCTCCTTAACCTCGCCTCACTCCAACTCCCTCCTTAACCACGCCTCACACCAACTCCCTCCTTAACCTCGCCTCACTCCAACTCCCTCCTTAACCTCGCCTCACTCCAACCCCCTCCTTAACCACGCCTCACACCAACTCCCTCCTTAACCTCGCCTCACTCCAACTCCCTCCTTAACCACGCCTCACACCAACTCCCTCCTTAACCTCGCCTCACTCCAACTCCCTCCTTAACCACGCCTCACACCAACTCCCTCCTTAACCACGCCTCACACCAACTCCCTCCTTAACCACGCCTCACACCAACTCCCTCCAACTCCCTCCTTAACCACGCCTCACACCAACTCCCTCCTTAACCTCGCCTCACTCCAACTCCCTCCTTAACCTCGCCTCACTCCAACTCCCTCCTTAACCACGCCTCACACCAACTCCCTCCTTAACCTCGCCTCACTCCAACTCCCTCCTTAACCTCGCCTCACTCCAACCCCCTCCTTAACCACGCCTCACACCAACTCCCTCCTTAACCTCGCCTCACTCCAACTCCCTCCTTAACCACGCCTCACACCAACTCCCTCCTTAATCACGCCTCACACCAACTCCCTCCTTAACCTCGCCTCACTCCAACTCCCACCTTAACCACGCCTCACACCAACTCCCTCCTTAACCTCGCCTCACTCCAACTCCCTCCTTAACCACGCCTCACACCAACTCCCTCCTTAACCACGCCTCACTCCAACTCCCTCTTTAACCTCACCTCACACCAACTTCCTCCTTAACCACGGCTCACTCCAACTCCCTCCTTAACCACGGCTCCCTCCAACTCCCTCCTTAACAATGCCTCCCTCCAACTCCCTCCTTAACAATGCCTCCCTCCAACTCCCTCCTTAACCTCGCCTCACACCAACTCCCTCCTTAACCACGCCTCACACCAACTCCCTCCAACTCCCTCCTTGACCACAGCCCCCTCCAACTCCCTCCATAACAATGCCTCCCTCCAACTCCCTCCTTAACCGCGCCTCACACCAACTCCCTCCTTAAAGACGGCTCCATCCAACTCCCTCCTTAACCAGGGCACCCTCCAACTCCCTCGGCAAGCACGGCTCATCCAACTCCCTCCTTAACCATGCCTCACACCAACTCCCTCCTTAACCACGCCTCACACCAACTCCCTCCTTAACCTCGCCTCCCACCAACTCCCTCCTTAACCTCGCCTCACTCCAACTCCCTCCTTAACCTCGCCTCCCACCAACTCCCTTCTTAACCACGGCTCCCTCCAACTCCCTCGTCAACCATGGCTCCCACCAACTCCCTCCTTAACCACGCCTCCCACCAACTCCCTCCTTAACCACGGCTCCCTCCAATTCCCTCCTCAAACACGGCTCCCTCCAACTCCCTCCTTAACCACGCCTCACACCAACTCCCTCCTTAACCACGCCTCACACCAACTCCCTCCTTAACCACGCCTCACACCAACTCCCTCCAACTCCCTCCTTAACCACGCCTCACACCAACTCCCTCCTTAACCACGCCTCACACCAACTCCCTCCTTAACCATGCCTCACACCAACTCCCTCCAACCACCTCCTTGACCACAGCCCCCACCAACTCCCTCCTTAACCTCGCCTCACTCCAACTCCCTCCTTAACCACGCCTCACACCAAATCCCTCCTTAACCTCGCATCACTCCAACTCCCTCCTTAACCACGTCTCACACCAATTCCCTCCTTAACCTCGCCTCACTCCAACTCCCTCCTTAACCACGCCTCACACCAACTCCCTCCTTAACCTCGCCTCACACCAACTCCCTCCTTAACCACGCCTCACACCAACTCCCTCCTTAACCATGCCTCACACCAACTCCCTCCTTAACCACGCCTCACACCAACTCCCTCCTTAACCTCGCCTCACACCAACTCCCTCCTT
Source organism: Carcharodon carcharias (assembly GCF_017639515.1). Classification (NCBI taxonomy): domain Eukaryota; kingdom Metazoa; phylum Chordata; class Chondrichthyes; order Lamniformes; family Lamnidae; genus Carcharodon; species Carcharodon carcharias. Next base: position 908,960 of record NC_054471.1, on the reverse strand, counting down.
AACCACGCCTCACACCAACTCCCTCCTTAACCACGCCTCACACCAACTCCCTCCTTAACAATGCCTCCCTCCAACTCCCTCCTTAACCTCGCCTCACACCAACTCCCTCCTTAACCACGCCTCACACCAACTCCCTCCTTAACCTCGCCTCACACCAACTCCCTCCTTAACCACAGCTCCCTCCATCTCCCTCCTCAACCACGGCTCCCTCCAACTCCCTCCTTAACCACACCTCACACCAACTCCCTCCTTAACTACCCCTCACACCAACTCCCTCCTTAACCACGCCTCACACCAACTCCCTCCTTAACCTCGCCTCACTCCAACTTCCTCCTTAACCACCCCTCAAACCAACTCCCTCCTTAACCATCCCTCACACCAATTCCCTCCTTAACCTCGCCTCACTCCAACCTCCTCCTTAACCACGCCTCACACCAACTCCCTCCAACTCGCTCCTTAACCACGCCTCACACCAACTCCCTCCTTAACCACGCCTCACACCAACTCCCTCCTTAACCATGCCTCACACCAACTCCCTCCTTAACCACGCCTCACACCAACTCCCTCCTTAACCACGCCTCACACCAACTCCCTCCAACTCCCTCCTTGACCACAGCCCCCTCCAACTCCCTCCTTAACAATGCCTCCCTCCAACTCCCTCCTTAACCGCGCCTCACACCAACTCCCTCCTTAAAGACGGCTCCATCCAACTCCCTCCTTAACCACGCCTCCCACCAACTCCCTCCTTAACCTCGCCTCCCTCCAACTCCGTCCTTAACCACGCCTCACACCAACTCCCTCCTTAACCACGCCTCACACCAACTCCCTCCTTAACCTCGCCTCCCTCCAACTCCCTCCTTAACCACGCCTCACACCAACTCCCTCCTTAACCTCGCCTCACACCAACTCCCTCCTTAACCACGCCTCACACCAACTCCCTCCTTAACCTCGCCTCACACCAACTCCCTCCTTAACCACGCCTCACACCAACTCCCTCCTTAACCACGCCTCACACCAACTCCCTCCTTAAACACGGCTCCCTCCAACTCCCTCCTTAACCACGCCTCACACCCACTCCCTCCTTAACCACGCCTCACACCAACTCCCTCCTTAACCACGCCTCCCTCCAACTCCCTCGTCAACCATGGCTCCCTCCAACTCCCTCCTTAACCTCGCCTCCCTCCAACTCCGTCCTTAACCACGCCTCACACCAACTCCCTCCTTAACCACGCCTCACACCAACTCCCTCCTTAACCTCGCCTCCCTCCAACTCCCTCCTTAACCACGCCTCACACCAACTCCCTCCTTAACCTCGCCTCCCTCCAACTCCCTCCTTAACCATGACTCCCTCCAACTCCCTCCTTAACAACGCCTCCCTCCAACTCCCTCCTAAACCACCCCTCACACCAACTCCATCCTTAACCACGCCTCACACCAACTCCCTCCTTAACCACGCCTCACACCAACTCCCTCCTTAACCACGCCTCACACCAACTCCCTCCTTAACCACGCCTCACACCAACTCCCTCCTTAAACACGGCTCCCTCCAACTCCCTCCTTAACCACGCCTCACACCCACTCCCTCCTTAACCACGCCTCACACCAACTCCCTCCTTAACCACGCCTCCCTCCAACTCCCTCCTTAACCACGCCTCACACCAACTCCCTCCTTAACCACACCTCACACCAACTCCCTCCTTAACCACGCCTCACACCAACTCCCTCCTTAACCACGCCTCACACCAACTCCCTCCAACTCCCTCCTTAACCACACCTCACACCAACTCCCTCCTTAACCATGACTCCCTCCAACTCCCTCCTTAACAACGCCTCCCTCCAACTCCCTCCTAAACCACCCCTCACTCCAACTCCCTCCTTAACCACGCCTCACACCAACTCCCTCCTTAACCTCGCCTCACTCCAACTCCCTCCTTAACCTCGCCTCACTCCAACTCCCTCCTTAACCACGCCTCACACCAACTCCCTCCTTAACCTCGCCTCACTCCAACTCCCTCCAACTCCCTCCTTAACCACGCCTCACACCAACTCCCTCCTTAACCTCGCCTCACTCCAACTCCCACCTTAACCACGCCTCACACCAACTCCCTCCTTAACCACACCTCACACCAACTCCCTCCTTAATCACGCCTCACACCAACTCCCTCCTTAACCACGCCTCACACCAACTCCCTCCTTAACCACACCTCACACCAACTCCCTCCTTAACCTCGCCTCACACCAACTCCCTCCAACTCCCTCCTTAACCACGCCTCACACCAACTCCCTCCTTAACCATGCCTCACACCAACTCCCTCCTTAACCTCGCCTCACTCCAACTCCCTCCTTAACCACGCCTCACACCAACCCCCTCCTTAACCACGCCTCACACCAACCCCCTCCTTAACCACGCCTCACACCAACTCCCTCCTTAACCTCGCCTCACACCAACTCCCTCCGTAACCACAGCTCCCTCCAACTCCCTCCTTAACCACGCCTCACACCAACTCCCTCCTTAACCATGCCTCACACCAACTCCCTCCTTAACCACGCCTCACACCAACTCCCTCCTTAACCACGCCTCACACCAACTCCCTCCTTAACCATGCCTCACACCAACTCCCTCCTTAACCACGCCTCACTCCAACTCCCTCCTTAACCACGCCTCCCTCCAACTCCCTCCTTAACCACGCCTCACACCAACTCCCTCCTTAACCATGCCTCACACCAACTCCCTCCTTAACCACGCCTCACTCCAACTCCCTCCTTAACCACGCCTCACACCAACTCCCTCCTTAACCTCGCCTCACACCAACTCCCTCCTTAACCTCGCCTCACTCCAACTCCCTCCTTAACCACGCCTCACACCAACTCCCTCCAACTCCCTCCTTAACCACGCCTCACACCAACTCCCTCCTTAACCTCGCCTCACTCCAACTCCTTCCTTAACCTCGCCTCACTCCAACTCCCTCCTTAACCACGCCTCACTCCAACTCCCTCCTTAACCACGCCTCACTCCAACTCCCTCCTTAACCTCGCCTCACTCCAACTCCCTCCAACTCCCTCCTTAACCATGCCTCACACCAACTCCCTCCTTAACCACGCCTCACACCAACTCCCTCCTTAACCACGCCTCACTCCAACTCCCTCCTTAACCACGCCTCACACCAACTCCCTCCTTAACCTCGCCTCACTCCAACTCCCTCCTTAACCTCGCCTCACTCCAACCCCCTCCTTAACCACGCCTCACACCAACTCCCTCCTTAACCACGCCTCACACCAACTCCCTCCAACTCCCTCCTTAACCACGCCTCACACCAACTCCCTCCTTAATCACGCCTCACACCAACTCCCTCCTTAATCACGCCTCACACCAACTCCCTCCTTAACCACACCTCACTCCAACTCCCTCCTTAACCACGCCTCACACCAACTCCCTCCTTAACCACGCCTCACACCAACTCCCTCCAACTCCCTCCTTAACCACGCCTCACACCAACTCCCTCCTTAACCATGCCTCACACCAACTCCCTCCAACTCCCTCCTTAACCACGCCTCACACCAACTCCCTCCTTAACCATGCCTCACACCAACTCCCTCCTTAACCACGCCTCACACCAACTCCCTCCTAAACCTCGCCTCACACCAACTCCCTCCGTAACCACGGCTCCCTCCAACTCCCTCCTTAACCACGCCTCACACCAACTCCCTCCTTAACCATGCCTCACACCAACTCCCTCCTTAACCATGCCTCACACCAACTCCCTCCTTAACCACGCCTCACTCCAACTCCCTCCTTAACCTCGCCTCACACCAACTCCCTCCTTAACCACGCCTCACTCCAACTCCCTGCTTAACCACGCCTCCCTCCAACTCCCTCCTTAACCACGCCTCACACCAACTCCCTCCTTAACCATGCCTCACACCAACTCCCTCCAACTCCCTCCTTAACCTCGCCTCCCTCCAACTCCCTCCTTAACCACGCCTCACACCAACTCCCTCCTTAACCTCGCCTCACACCAACTCCCTCCTTAACCTCGCCTCACACCAACTCCCTCCTTAACCACGCCTCCCTCCAACTCCCTCCTTAACCACGCCTCACACCAACTCCCTTCTTAACCATGCCTCACACCAACTCCCTCCTTAACCACGCCTCACACCAACTCCCTCCAACTCCCTCCTTAACCACGCCTCACACCAACTCCCTCCTTAACCTCGCCTCACTCCAACTCCCTCCTTAACCTCGCCTCACTCCAACTCCCTCCTTAACCACGCCTCACACCAACTCCCTCCTTAACCTCGCCTCACTCCAACTCCCTCCTTAACCTCGCCTCACTCCAACCCCCCTCCTTAACCACGCCTCACACCAACTCCCTCCTTAACCTCGCCTCACTCCAACTCCCTCCTTAACCACGCCTCACACCAACTCCCTCCTTAACCTCGCCTCACTCCAACTCCCTCCTTAACCACGCCTCACACCAACTCCCTCCTTAACCACGCCTCACACCAACTCCCTCCTTAACCACGCCTCACACCAACTCCCTCCAACTCCCTCCTTAACCACGCCTCACACCAACTCCCTCCTTAACCTCGCCTCACTCCAACTCCCTCCTTAACCTCGCCTCACTCCAACTCCCTCCTTAACCACGCCTCACACCAACTCCCTCCTTAACCTCGCCTCACTCCAACTCCCTCCTTAACCTCGCCTCACTCCAACCCCCTCCTTAACCACGCCTCACACCAACTCCCTCCTTAACCTCGCCTCACTCCAACTCCCTCCTTAACCACGCCTCACACCAACTCCCTCCTTAATCACGCCTCACACCAACTCCCTCCTTAACCTCGCCTCACTCCAACTCCCACCTTAACCACGCCTCACACCAACTCCCTCCTTAACCTCGCCTCACTCCAACTCCCTCCTTAACCACGCCTCACACCAACTCCCTCCTTAACCACGCCTCACTCCAACTCCCTCTTTAACCTCACCTCACACCAACTTCCTCCTTAACCACGGCTCACTCCAACTCCCTCCTTAACCACGGCTCCCTCCAACTCCCTCCTTAACAATGCCTCCCTCCAACTCCCTCCTTAACAATGCCTCCCTCCAACTCCCTCCTTAACCTCGCCTCACACCAACTCCCTCCTTAACCACGCCTCACACCAACTCCCTCCAACTCCCTCCTTGACCACAGCCCCCTCCAACTCCCTCCATAACAATGCCTCCCTCCAACTCCCTCCTTAACCGCGCCTCACACCAACTCCCTCCTTAAAGACGGCTCCATCCAACTCCCTCCTTAACCAGGGCACCCTCCAACTCCCTCGGCAAGCACGGCTCATCCAACTCCCTCCTTAACCATGCCTCACACCAACTCCCTCCTTAACCACGCCTCACACCAACTCCCTCCTTAACCTCGCCTCCCACCAACTCCCTCCTTAACCTCGCCTCACTCCAACTCCCTCCTTAACCTCGCCTCCCACCAACTCCCTTCTTAACCACGGCTCCCTCCAACTCCCTCGTCAACCATGGCTCCCACCAACTCCCTCCTTAACCACGCCTCCCACCAACTCCCTCCTTAACCACGGCTCCCTCCAATTCCCTCCTCAAACACGGCTCCCTCCAACTCCCTCCTTAACCACGCCTCACACCAACTCCCTCCTTAACCACGCCTCACACCAACTCCCTCCTTAACCACGCCTCACACCAACTCCCTCCAACTCCCTCCTTAACCACGCCTCACACCAACTCCCTCCTTAACCACGCCTCACACCAACTCCCTCCTTAACCATGCCTCACACCAACTCCCTCCAACCACCTCCTTGACCACAGCCCCCACCAACTCCCTCCTTAACCTCGCCTCACTCCAACTCCCTCCTTAACCACGCCTCACACCAAATCCCTCCTTAACCTCGCATCACTCCAACTCCCTCCTTAACCACGTCTCACACCAATTCCCTCCTTAACCTCGCCTCACTCCAACTCCCTCCTTAACCACGCCTCACACCAACTCCCTCCTTAACCTCGCCTCACACCAACTCCCTCCTTAACCACGCCTCACACCAACTCCCTCCTTAACCATGCCTCACACCAACTCCCTCCTTAACCACGCCTCACACCAACTCCCTCCTTAACCTCGCCTCACACCAACTCCCTCCTTAACCACGCCTCACACCAACTCCCTCCTTAACCACGCCTCACACCAACTCCCTCCTTAACAATGCCTCCCTCCAACTCCCTCCTTAACCTCGCCTCACACCAACTCCCTCCTTAACCACGCCTCACACCAACTCCCTCCTTAACCTCGCCTCACACCAACTCCCTCCTTAACCACAGCTCCCTCCATCTCCCTCCTCAACCACGGCTCCCTCCAACTCCCTCCTTAACCACACCTCACACCAACTCCCTCCTTAACCACGCCTCACACCAACTCCCTCCTTAACCACACCTCACACCAACTCCCTCCTTAACCACGCCTCACACCAACTCCCTCCTTAACCACGCCTCACACCAACTCCCTCCTTAACCTCGCCTCACTCCAACTTCCTCCTTAACCACCCCTCAAACCAACTCCCTCCTTAACCATCCCTCACACCAATTCCCTCCTTAACCTCGCCTCACTCCAACCTCCTCCTTAACCACGCCTCACACCAACTCCCTCCAACTCGCTCCTTAACCACGCCTCACACCAACTCCCTCCTTAACCACGCCTCACACCAACTCCCTCCAACTCCCTCCTTGACCACAGCCCCCTCCAACTCCCTCCTTAACAATGCCTCCCTCCAACTCCCTCCTTAACCGCGCCTCACACCAACTCCCTCCTTAAAGACGGCTCCATCCAACTCCCTCCTTAACCAGGGCTCCCTCCAACTCCCTCGGCAAGCACGGCTCATCCAACTCCCTCCTTAACCACGCCTCCCACCAACTCCCTCCTTAACCTCGCCTCCCTCCAACTCCGTCCTTAACCACGCCTCACACCAACTCCCTCCTTAACCACGCCTCACACCAACTCCCTCCTTAACCTCGCCTCCCTCCAACTCCCTCCTTAACCACGCCTCACACCAACTCCCTCCTTAACCTCGCCTCACACCAACTCCCTCCTTAACCACGCCTCACACCAACTCCCTCCTTAACCACGCCTCACACCAACTCCCTCCTTAACCACGCCTCACACCAACTCCCTCCTTAACCACGCCTCACACCAACTCCCTCCTTAAACACGGCTCCCTCCAACTCCCTCCTTAACCACGCCTCACACCCACTCCCTCCTTAACCACGCCTCACACCAACTCCCTCCTTAACCACGCCTCCCTCCAACTCCCTCGTCAACCATGGCTCCCTCCAACTCCCTCCTTAACCTCGCCTCCCTCCAACTCCGTCCTTAACCACGCCTCACACCAACTCCCTCCTTAACCACGCCTCACACCAACTCCCTCCTTAACCTCGCCTCCCTCCAACTCCCTCCTTAACCACGCCTCACACCAACTCCCTCCTTAACCTCGCCTCCCTCCAACTCCCTCCTTAACCATGACTCCCTCCAACTCCCTCCTTAACAACGCCTCCCTCCAACTCCCTCCTAAACCACCCCTCACACCAACTCCATCCTTAACCACGCCTCACACCAACTCCCTCCTTAACCACGCCTCACACCAACTCCCTCCTTAACCACGCCTCACACCAACTCCCTCCTTAAACACGGCTCCCTCCAACTCCCTCCTTAACCACGCCTCACACCCACTCCCTCCTTAACCACGCCTCACACCAACTCCCTCCTTAACCACGCCTCCCTCCAACTCCCTCCTTAACCACGCCTCACACCAACTCCCTCCTTAACCACACCTCACACCAACTCCCTCCTTAACCACGCCTCACACCAACTCCCTCCTTAACCACGCCTCACACCAACTCCCTCCAACTCCCTCCTTAACCACACCTCACACCAACTCCCTCCTTAACCACGCCTCCCTCCAACTCCCTCCTAAACCACCCCTCACTCCAACTCCCTCCTTAACCACGCCTCACACCAACTCCCTCCTTAACCTCGCCTCACTCCAACTCCCTCCTTAACCTCGCCTCACTCCAACTCCCTCCTTAACCACGCCTCACACCAACTCCCTCCTTAACCTCGCCTCACTCCAACTCCCTCCAACTCCCTCCTTAACCACGCCTCACACCAACTCCCTCCTTAACCTCGCCTCACTCCAACTCCCACCTTAACCACGCCTCACACCAACTCCCTCCTTAACCACACCTCACACCAACTCCCTCCTTAATCACGCCTCACACCAACTCCCTCCTTAACCACGCCTCACACCAACTCCCTCCTTAACCACACCTCACACCAACTCCCTCCTTAACCTCGCCTCACACCAACTCCCTCCAACTCCCTCCTTAACCACGCCTCACACCAACTCCCTCCTTAACCATGCCTCACACCAACTCCCTCCTTAACCTCGCCTCACTCCAACTCCCTCCTTAACCACGCCTCACACCAACCCCCTCCTTAACCACGCCTCACACCAACCCCCTCCTTAACCACGCCTCACACCAACTCCCTCCTTAACCTCGCCTCACACCAACTCCCTCCGTAACCACAGCTCCCTCCAACTCCCTCCTTAACCACGCCTCACACCAACTCCCTCCTTAACCATGCCTCACACCAACTCCCTCCTTAACCACGCCTCACACCAACTCCCTCCTTAACCACGCCTCACACCAACTCCCTCCTTAACCATGCCTCACACCAACTCCCTCCTTAACCACGCCTCACTCCAACTCCCTCCTTAACCACGCCTCCCTCCAACTCCCTCCTTAACCACGCCTCACACCAACTCCCTCCTTAACCATGCCTCACACCAACTCCCTCCTTAACCACGCCTCACTCCAACTCCCTCCTTAACCACGCCTCACACCAACTCCCTCCTTAACCTCGCCTCACACCAACTCCCTCCTTAACCTCGCCTCACTCCAACTCCCTCCTTAACCACGCCTCACACCAACTCCCTCCAACTCCCTCCTTAACCACGCCTCACACCAACTCCCTCCTTAACCTCGCCTCACTCCAACTCCTTCCTTAACCTCGCCTCACTCCAACTCCCTCCTTAACCACGCCTCACTCCAACTCCCTCCTTAACCACGCCTCACTCCAACTCCCTCCTTAACCTCGCCTCACTCCAACTCCCTCCAACTCCCTCCTTAACCATGCCTCACACCAACTCCCTCCTTAACCACGCCTCACACCAACTCCCTCCTTAACCACGCCTCACTCCAACTCCCTCCTTAACCACGCCTCACACCAACTCCCTCCTTAACCTCGCCTCACTCCAACTCCCTCCTTAACCTCGCCTCACTCCAACCCCCTCCTTAACCACGCCTCACACCAACTCCCTCCTTAACCACGCCTCACACCAACTCCCTCCTTAACCTCACCTCACACCAACTCCCTCCTTAACCACGCCTCACACCAACTCCCTCCTTAACCACGCCTCACACCAACTCCCTCCTTAACCACGCCTCCCTTCAACTCCCTCCTTAACCACGCCTCCCTTCAACTCCCTCCTTAACCACGCCTCACACCAACTCCCTCCTTAACCACGCCTCACACCAACTCCCTCCTTAACCACGGCTCCCTCCAACTCCCTCCTTAACCACGCCTCACACCAACTCCCTCCTTAACCTCGCCTCACTCCAACTCCCTCCTTAACCTCGCCTCACTCCAACTCCCTCCTTAACCATGCCTCACACCAACTCCCTCCTTAACCTCGCCTCACTCCAACTCCCTCCTTAACCTCGCCTCACTCCAACCCCCTCCTTAACCACGCCTCACACCAACTCCCTCCTTAACCACGCCTCACACCAACTCCCTCCTTAACCACGCCTCACACCAACTCCCTCCTGAACCACGCCTCACACCAACTCCCTCCAACTCCCTCCTTAACCACGCCTCACACCAACTCCCTCCTTAACCTCGCCTCACTCCAACTCCCTCCTTAACCACGCCTCACACCAACTCCCTCCTTAACCACGCCTCACTCCAACTCCCTCTTTAACCTCACCTCACACCAACTTCCTCCTTAACCACGGCTCACTCCAACTCCCTCCTTAACCACGGCTCCCTCCAACTCCCTCCTTAACAATGCCTCCCTCCAACTCCCTCCTTAACAATGCCTCCCTCCAACTCCCTCCTTAACCTCGCCTCACACCAACTCCCTCCTTAACCACGCCTCACACCAACTCCCTCCAACTCCCTCCTTGACCACAGCCCCCTCCAACTCCCTCCATAACAATGCCTCCCTCCAACTCCCTCCTTAACCGCGCCTCACACCAACTCCCTCCTTAAAGACGGCTCCATCCAACTCCCTCCTTAACCAGGGCACCCTCCAACTCCCTCGGCAAGCACGGCTCATCCAACTCCCTCCTTAACCTCGCCTCCCACCAACTCCCTCCTTAACCGCGCCTCACACCAACTCCCTTCTTAACCACGCCTCACACCAACTCCCTCCTTAACCTCGCCTCACACCAACTACCTCCTTAACCACGGCTCCCTCCAACTCCCTTCTTAACCACGGCTCCCTCCAACTCCCTCGTCAACCATGGCTCCCTCCAACTCCCTCCTTAACCGCGCCTCACACCAACTCCCTCCTTAAAGACGGCTCCATCCAACTCCCTCCTTAACCAGGGCACCCTCCAACTCCCTCGGCAAGCACGGCTCATCCAACTCCCTCCTTAACCTCGCCTCACACCAACTCCCTCCTTAACCTCGCCTCCCACCAACTCCCTTCTTAACCACGCCTCCCACCAACTCCCTCCTTAACCACGGCTCCCTCCAATTCCCTCCTCAAACACGGCTCCCTCCAACTCCATCCTCAACCACGGCTCACACCAACTCCCTCCTTAACCACGCCTCACTCCAACTCCCTCCTTAACCACGTCTCACACCAATTCCCTCCTTAACCACGCCTCACACCAACTCCCTCCAACTCCCTCCTTAACCACGCCTCACACCAACTCCCTCCTTAACCACGCCTCACACCAACTCCCTCCTTAACAATGCCTCCCTCCAACTCCCTCCTTAACCTCGCCTCACACCAACTCCCTCCTTAACCACGCCTCACACCAACTCCCTCCTTAACAATGCCTCCCTCCAACTCCCTCCTTAACCTCGCCTCACACCAACTCCCTCCTTAACCACGCCTCACACCAACTCCCTCCTTAACCACGCCTCACACCAACTCCCTCCTTAACAATGCCTCCCTCCAACTCCCTCCTTAACCTCGCCTCACACCAACTCCCTCCTTAACCACGCCTCACACCAACTCCCTCCTTAACCACGCCTCACACCAACTCCCTCCTTAACCTCGCCTCACACCAACTCCCTCCTTAACCACGTCTCACACCAATTCCCTCCTTAACCACGCCTCACACCAACTCCCTCCAACTCCCTCCTTAACCACGCCTCACACCAACTCCCTCCTTAACCACGCCTCACACCAACTCCCTCCTTAACAATGCCTCCCTCCAACTCCCTCCTTAACCTCGCCTCACACCAACTCCCTCCTTAACCACGTCTCACACCAATTCCCTCCTTAACCACGCCTCACACCAACTCCCTCCAACTCCCTCCTTAACCACGCCTCACACCAACTCCCTCCTTAACCACGCCTCACACCAACTCCCTCCTTAACAATGCCTCCCTCCAACTCCCTCCTTAACCACGCCTCACACCAACTCCCTCCTTAACCACGCCTCACACCAACTCCCTCCTTAACCTCGCCTCACACCAACTCCCTCCTTAACCACGCCTCACACCAACTCCCTCCTTAACCATGCCTCACACCAACTCCCTCCTTAACCACACCTCACACCAACTCCCTCCTTAACCTCGCCTCACACCAACTCCCTCCTTAACCACGCCTCACACCAACTCCCTCCAACTCCCTCCTTAACCACGCCTCACACCAACTCCCTCCTTAACCTCGCCTCACACCAACTCCCTCCTTAACCACACCTCACACCAACTCCCTCCTTAACCACAGCTCCCTCCATCTCCCTCCTCAACCACGGCTCCCTCCAACTCCCTCCTTAACCACACCTCACACCAACTCCCTCCTTAACTACCCCTCACACCAACTCCCTCCTTAACCACGCCTCACACCAACTCCCTCCTTAACCTCGCCTCACACCAACTCCCTCCTTAACCACGCCTCACACCAACTCCCTCCTTAACCACGCCTCACACCAACTCCCTCCTTAACCATCCCTCACACCAATTCCCTCCTTAACCTCGCCTCACTCCAACTCCCTCCAACTCCCTCCTTGACCACAGCCCCCTCCAACTCCCTCCTTAACAATGCCTCCCTCCAACTCCCTCCTTAACCTCGCCTCACACCAACTCCCTCCTTAATCACGCCTCACACCAACTCCCTCCAACTCCCTCCTTGACCACAGCCCCCTCCAACTCCCTCCTTAACAATGCCTCCCTCCAACTCCCTCCTTAACCGCGCCTCACACCAACTCCCTCCTTAAAGACGGCTCCATCCAACTCCCTCCTTAACCAGGGCACCCTCCAACTCCCTCGGCAAGCACGGCTCATCCAACTCCCTCCTTAACCACGCCTCACACCAACTCCCTCCTTAACCGCGCCTCACACCAACTCCCTCCTTAACCGCGCCTCACACCAACTCCCTCCTTAAAGACGGCTCCATCCAACTCCCTCCTTAACCAGGGCACCCTCCAACTCCCTCGTCAAACACGGCTCCCTCCAACTCCCTCCTTAACCTCGCCTCCCTCCAACTCCGTCCTTAACCACGCCTCACACCAACTCCCTCCTTAACCACGCCTCACACCAACTCCCTCCTTAACCTCGCCTCCCTCCAACTCCCTCCTTAACCACGCCTCACACCAACTCCCTCCTTAACCTCGCCTCCCTCCAACTCCCTCCTTAACCATGACTCCCTCCAACTCCCTCCTTAACAACGCCTCCCTCCAACTCCCTCCTAAACCACCCCTCACACCAACTCCATCCTTAACCATGCCTCACACCAACTCCCTCTTTAACCACGCCTCACACCAACTCCCTCCTTAACCACGCCTCACACCAACTCCCTCCTTAACCACGCCTCACACCAACTCCCTCCTTAACCACGCCTCACACCAACTCCCTCCTTAAACACGGCTCCCTCCAACTCCCTCCTTAACCACGCCTCACACCCACTCCCTCCTTAACCACGCCTCACACCAACTCCCTCCTTAACCTCGCCTCACTCCAACTCCCTCCAACTCCCTCCTTAACCACACCTCACACCAACTCCCTCCTTAACCACGCCTCACACCAACTCCCTCCAACTCCCTCCTTAACCACACCTCACACCAACTCCCTCCTTAACCAGGCCTCACACCAACTCCCTCCTTAACCACACCTCCCTCCAACTCCCTCCTCAAACACCGATCCCTCCAACTCCCTCCTTAACCGCAATGCAAGGCACAACTCCCTTTCCTATCCTATCACTGCCCCCCCAACCTACGCCCTCCAACTCTACATCCCGTCCCCTCCCCACCCTACACCACCTCCCCTCCCCCACCCTACACCCCCTCATCTCCCCCAACCTACATCCCTTCACCTCCCCCAACCTATACCCCTCCCCTCCCCCAACCTATACCCCTCCCCTCCCATGGCTACAGCCCCTCCCCACCCTACAACCTCTCCCCTCCCCAACCTACGCCACCCCCCCACCCTACACTCCCTCGTCTCTCCCCTCCCTCGTCTCTCCCCTCCCTCGTCTCTCCCCTCCCTCGTCTCTCCCCTCCCTCGTCTCTCCCCTCCCTCGTCCCTCCCCTCCCTCGTCTCTCCCCTCCCTCGTCTCTCCCCTCCCTCGTCTCTCCCCTCCCTCGTCTCTCCCCTCCCTCGTCCCTCCCCTCCCTCGTCTCTCCCCTCCCTCGTCTCTCCCCTCCCTCGTCCCTCCCCTCCCTCGTCTCTCCCCTCCCTCGTCTCTCCCCTCCCTCGTCTCTCCCCTCCCTCGTCTCTCCCCTCCCCATTTCCCACTTGTTCACCCTGTTCCCTCCGTGGTCGCTTCTCTGTTTCTCTGTGCACCACCTCCCTCTCTTTCCCCCCTCCTCCCCACTCACCTGGAAGGGTCCCTCAGGGTTAATGGTGACATTCGCTTGCTGCCATTTCTCTGCCTGGTTACCACTCAGTGTCCACACCTGAGTCTCCACTGGTTGAATCCCGAGTGCTCGGACCAGGACGTTCAGTGACCCTGTAACATCCAGGAGAACACAGTGAGGCTGCGGTCAGGGCTCAAGCAGGAACAGGAGGAGGCCGTTCAGCCCCTCTCGAGCCTGTTACACAGGAACAGGAGGAGGCCATTCAGCCCCTCTCGAGCCTGTTACACAGGAACAGGAGGAGGCCATTCAGCCCCTCTCGAGCCTGTTACACAGGAACAGGAGGAGGCCATTCAGCCCATCTCGAGCCTGTTACACAGGAACAGGAGGAGGCCATTCAGCCCCTCTCGAGCCTGTTACACAGGAACAGGAGGAGGCCATTCAGCCCCTCTCAAGCCTGTTACACAGGAACAGGAGGAGGCCATTCAGCCCCTCTCGAGCCTGTTACACAGGAACAGGAGGAGGCCATTCAGCCCCTCTCGAGCCTGTTACACAGGAACAGGAGGAGGCCATTCAGCCCCTCTCGAGCCTGTTACACAGGAACAGGAGGAGGCCATTCAGCCCCTCTCGAGCCTGTTACACAGGAACAGGAGGAGGCCATTCAGCCCCTCTCGAGGCTGTTACATAGGAACAGGAGGAGGCCATTCAGCCCCTCGTGAGCCTGTTACACAGGAACAGGAGGAGGCCATTCAGCCCCTCTCGAGCCTGTTACACAGGAACAGGAGGAGGCCATTCAGCCCCTCTCGAGCCTGTTACACAGGAACAGGAGGAGGCCATTCAGCCCCTCTCGAGCCTGTTACACAGGAACAGGAGGAGGCCATTCAGCCCCTCTCGAGCCTGTTACACAGGAACAGGAGGAGGCCACTCAGCCCCTCTCGAGCCTGTTACACAGGAACAGGAGGAGGCCACTCCGCCCCTCTCCAGCCTGTTACACAGGAACAGGAGGAGGCCACTCGGCCCCTCTCGAGCCTGTTACACAGGAACAGGAGGAGGCCACTCAGCCCCTCTCGAGCCTGTTACACAGGAACAGGAGGAGGCCACTCAGCCCCTCTCGAGCCTGTTACACAGGAACAGGAGGAGGCCACTCAGCCCCTCTCGAGCCTGTTACACAGGAACAGGAGGAGGCCACTCAGCCCCTCTCGAGCCTGTTACACAGGAACAGGAGGAGGCCATTCAGCCCCTCTCGAGCCTGTTACACAGGAACAGGAGGAGGCCATTCAGCCCCTCTCGAGCCTGTTACACAGGAACAGGAGGAGGCCATTCAGCCCCTCTCGAGCCTGTTACACAGGAACAGGAGGAGGCCATTCAGCCCCACGAGCCTGTTACACAGGAACAGGAGGAGGCCATTCAGCCTCTCTCGAGCCTGTTACACAGGAACAGGAGGAGGCCATTCAGCCCCTCTCGAGCCTGTTACACAGGAACAGGAGGAGGCCATTCAGCCCCTCTCGAGCCTGTTACACAGGAACAGGAGGAGGCCATTCAGCCCCTCTCGAGCCTGTTACACAGGAACAGGAGGAGGCCACTCAGCCCCTCTCGAGCCTGTTACACAGGAACAGGAGGAGGCCATTCAGCCCCACGAGCCTGTTACACAGGAACAGGAGGAGGCCATTCAGCCCCTCTCGAGCCTGTTACACAGGAACAGGAGGAGGCCATTCAGCCCCTCTCGAGCCTGTTACACAGGAACAGGAGGAGGCCACTCAGCCCCTCTCGAGCCTGTTACACAGGAACAGGAGGAGGCCACTCAGCCCCTCTCGAGCCTGTTACACAGGAACAGGAGGAGGCCATTCAGCCCCTCTCGAGCCTGTTACACAGGAACAGGAGGAGGCCATTCAGCCCCTCTCGAGCCTGTTACACAGGAACAGGAGGAGGCCATTCAGCCCCTCTCGAGCCTGTTACACAGGAACAGGAGGAGGCCATTCAGCCCCTCTCGAGCCTGTTACACAGGAACAGGAGGAGGCCATTCAGCCCCTCTCGAGCCTGTTACACAGGAACAGGAGGAGGCCATTCAGCCCCTCTCGAGCCTGTTACACAGGAACAGGAGGAGGCCATTCAGCCCCTCTCGAGCCTGTTACACAGGAACAGGAGGAGGCCATTCAGCCCCTCTCGAGCCTGTTACACAGGAACAGGAGGAGGCCATTCAGCCCCTCTCGAGCCTGTTACACAGGAACAGGAGGAGGCCACTCAGCCCCTCTCGAGCCTGTTACACAGGAACAGGAGGAGGCCATTCAGCCCCTCTCGAGCCTGTTACACAGGAACAGGAGGAGGCCATTCAATCGTTTCTCCTGCTGGACTGTCAGTGACCTAGGAGAACAAAGTTAAAAGGACAGAGTGAGGAGAGGGGTTAATGAGGAAGTTTTGGGGTTCCCAACCTTTTATCATGAGATAAGGCTAAGTTAGGAAGGATCCTTTGGAAAGACAATTGCTGAAGACATTTAAAGAGTTTGCAGTTGTCCCGATGATGTATTTATTTGGCTCAGTGATCCCACTGCCTGGTGGCGTGAAGGGTGTTTTCATTCATTCACCTGTCATGAATGTTCATTGAAACCGGGGCTCACTGGGAACCTGTAACTCCTTCCAATCCTGTGTCACACCAGCGGGAAACCCCATCGGCCTCAAGCCCCTTTGTAAAGGGACAGGGGGGCACAAGTCAGGCTTCAGCTGGCTCCTGATGTGGAGGGGAGTGGAACAAACCCAGTCTGCCTGGCATCACGCTGCACCTGTCTTATTGTGAGGAAGGTCACACCCTGTTGGGCTGGAGAGTTGCTCTGCTCCTGCTCTCTGCCTACATCGTGTGTGGTAGTCAGGCCGGCTCCCGCTCTCAGAAACTAGCACCTCACCCGGCGATGGGCTGTGTGGCCTGGGTCAGGTTGATGAACATGAGGGGGGTCAGTGGGGAGGGAAAGCACTGAGGGGGGAAGGGCGCACACGAGGGGGACCTTTCTGGGGTTGCCCTCTAACCCCTCGTTGCCACAGGAACGAGCAGGAGTCTGCTCCGGAAGAAAGGAGCAAGACGACCAGGCTGTGAAAGCCACTCAAAGCCAATAGCTTCATCTGCTCTGTTAAAGGGTGACTCAGAGAGTTCACCTCACATTCACTGCACCTCAAGAGTAACACCTCCGAATATAGAATTTGGGAATGTAGGCAATAGTCAAGGAGGCCCAGCCAAACATAGAAACTAGGAGCAGGAGGAGGCCATTCAGCCCTTCGAGCCTGCTCCACCATTCATTATGATCATGGCTGATCATCCAACTCAATAACCTGCTCCCGCTTTCTCCCCATATCCTTTGATCCCTTTCACCCCAAGAGCTATATCTAACTCCTTCTTGAAAACATACAATGTCTTGGCCTCAACTACTTTCTGTGGTAGCAAATCCCACAGGCTCACCTCTCTCTGAGTGAAGAAATTTCTCCTCATCTCAGTCCTAAACGGTCTACCCCGTATCCTCAGACTATGACCCCTGGTTCTGGACTCCCCAACATCGAGAACATCCTTCCTGCATCTATCCTGTCGAGTCCTGTTAGAATTTTATAGGTTTCTATGAGATCCCCCCTCATCCTTCTGAACTCCAGCGAATATAATCCTAACTGACTCAATCTCTCCTCATATGTGAGTCCCGCCATCCCAGGAATCAGTCTGGTAAACCTTCGCTGCCTCCCTCTATAGCAAGTACATCCTTCCTCAGATAAGGAGACCAAAACTGCACACAATATTCCCAGTGTGGTCTCACCAAGGCACTGTACAATTGCAGCAAGACATCCCTGTTCCTGTACTCGAATCCTCTGACTATGAAGGCCAACATACCATTTGCCTTCGTAACCACCTGCTGCACCTACATGCTTACCTTCAGCGACTGGTGTACAAGGACACCCAGGTCTCGTTGCACATTCTCCTCTATCAATTTATAGCCATTCAGATAATAATCTGCCTTCCTGTTTTTGCTACCAAAGTGGATAACCTCACATTTATCCACATTATACTGCATCTGCCATGCATTTGCCCACTCACTCAGCTTGTCCAAATCACACTGAAGCATCTCTGCATCCTCCTCACAGCTCACCCTCCCACCCAGCTTTGTGTCATCTGCAAATTTGGAGATATTACATTTAGTTCCCTCAGCTAAATCATTAATATATATTGTGAATAGCTGGGGTCCCAGCACCGATCCCTGTGGTACCCCACTAGTCACTGCCTGCCATTCGGAAAAAGACCCGTTTATTCCTACTCTTTGTTCCCTGTCTGCCAACCAGTTTTCTATCCATCTCAATACACTACCTCCAGTCCCATGTGCTTTAATTTTACACGCTAATCTCTTATGTGGGACTTTGTCGAAAGCCTCCTGAAAGTACAAATAAACCACATCCACTGACTCCCCCTCATCAACTCTACTAGTTACATACTTGAAAAATTCCAGTAGATTTGTCAAGCATGATTTCCCTTTTGTAAATCCATGCTGACTGTGTCTGATTCTGCCATTGTTTTCCACGTGCTCAGCTATTAAATCTTTTCTAATGGACTCTAGAATTTTCCCCACTACTGACGTCAGGCTGACTGGTCTATAATTCCCTGTTTCCTCTTTACCCCCCTTTTTAAATAGTGGGGTTACATGAGCTACCCTCCAATCTGTAGGAACTGCTCCAGAGTCTATAGAATCTCGGAAGAAGACCACCAATTCATCCACTATTTCTAGGGCCACTTCCTTAAATACTCTGGAATGTAGATTATTAGGCCCTGGGGATTTATCGGGCTTCAATCCCATCTATTTCCCCAACACCATTTCCCAGTAATACTGATTTCTTTCAGTTCCTCCCTCTCACTGAACCCTGTGTTCCCCAACATTTCTGGTATGTTATTTGTGTCCTCCTTTGTGAAGACAGAACCAAAGTATGTATTTAGTTGGTCAGCCATTTCTTTGTTCCCCATTATAAATTCCCCTGTTTCTGACTGTAAGGGACCTACATTTGTCTTCACCAATCTTTTTCTCTTCACATACCGATAGAAACTTTTACAGTCAGTTTTTATGTTCCCCGCAAGCTTACTCTCGTACTCTATTTTCCCCTTCTTAATCAATCCCTTGGTTCTCCTTTGCTGAATTCTAAACTGCTCCCAATCTTCAGGTCTGTTGTTTTTTTCTGGCCAATTTGTATGCCTCTTCCTTGGATCTAATACTATATCTAATTTCCCTTGTAAGCCATGGTTTGGCTACTTTTCCTGTTTACTTGCACCAGACAGGAATATTCAATTGTTGCAGTTCACCCATTCACCCATCTTTGAACATTTGCCATTGCCTATCCACCATCATCCCTTTAAGTAACGTTTCCTAATCCATCATAGCCAACTCGCACCTCATACCAACGAAGTTTCCTTTATTAAGATTCAGGACTCTAGTCTCAGTATCAACTATGTCACTCTCCATCTTGATGAAGAATTCTATCATAATATGGTCGCTCATCCCCAAGGGGCCTTGCACAACTAGATTGTCAATTATTCCTTTCTCATTACACAATACCCAGTCTAGGATGGTCTGTTCTCTAGTTGGTTCCTCAACGTATTGGCCCAGAAAACCATCCCGTATACACTCCAGGAATTCCTCCTCTAGAGTATTGTTACTAATTTGATTTGCCCAATCTATATGCAGATTAAAGTCACCCATCATTACAGATGTTCCGTTATTACGTGTCTCTAATTTCCTGTTTAATGCCATTCCCAACATCACCATTACAGTTTGGGGGTCTATATACAACCCCCACTAACGTTTTTTGCCCCTTAGTGTTTCTCAGCTCTACCCATACAGATTCCACATCGTCGGAGCTAATATCTTTCCTCACTATTGCATTAATTTCCTCTTTAACCAGCAATGCAACTCCACCCCCTTTTCCTTTTTGTTTGTCTCGACTATATCATACCTGTATATATCTATCTGCGTGGTTAATTCATCCACTTTATTGCGAATGCTCCTCGTGTTAAGGCACAAAGACTTAAGGCTTGTCTCTTTAACATGACTTGTCCTGTTCCCACTATTTCTCACTGAGGCCCTGTTTGATTCTTGCCTTTGATTTCTCTGATTATCACTTTTCTTATTCCCCTTTTTGTCTTTTGTTCTTGTCCTTGATTCCCCCTCCTCTGACTCCTTGCATAGGTTCCCATCCTGTGTACATTGGGCCGTGTACTCCGGGCCGCATACTCCGGGCTGTGTACTCCGGGCTGTGTACTCCGGGCTGTGTACTCCAGGCCGCGTACTCCAGGCCGCGTACTCCAGGCTGCATACTCCGGGCTGTGTACTCCGGGCTGTGTACTCCGGGCTGTGTACTCCAGGCCGCGTACTCCAGGCTGCATACTCCAGGCTGTGTACTCCAGGCTGTGTACTCCGGGCTGTGTACTCCAGGCTGTGTACTCCGGGCTGTGTACTCCAGGCTGTGTACTCCGGGCTGTGTACTCCGGGCTGTGTACTCCGGGCTCTGTACTCCGGGCTGTGTACTCCAGGCTGCATACTCCGGGCTGTGTACTCCAGGCTGTGTACTCCGGGCTGTGTACTCCAGGCTGTGTACTCCGGGCTGTGTACTCCGGGCTGTGTACTCCGGGCTGTGTACTCCAGGCCGCGTACTCCAGGCTGCATACTCCAGGCTGTGTACTCCGGGCTGTGTACTCCAGGCTGTGTACTCCGGGCCGCGTACTCCAGGCTGTGTACTCCGGGCCGCGTACTCCAGGCTGTGTACTCCGGGCCGCGTACTCCAGGCTGTGTACTCCGGGCCGCGTACTCCGGGCTGTGTACTCCGGGCTGTGTACTCCGGGCTGTGTACTCCGGGCTGTATACTCCGGGCTGTGTACTCCGGGCCGTGTACTCCAGGCTATTTACTCCGGGCCGCGTACTCCAGGCTGTGTACTCCGGGCTGTGTACTCCGGGCTGTGTACTCCGGGCTGCGTACTCCGGGCTGTGTACTCCGGGCTGCGTACGCCGGGCTGTGTACTCCGGGCTGCGTACTCCGGGCTGTGTACTCCGGGCTGCATACTCCGTGCTGCGTACTCTGGGCTGTATATTCCGGGCTGTGTACTCCACGTTGTGTACTCCGGGCCACGTACTCCGGGCCATATACTCCGGGCTGCGTACTCCGGGCTGTGTACTCCGGGCTGCGTACTCCGGGCTGTGTACTCCGGGCTGTGTACTCCGGGCTGTGTACTCCGGGCTGTGTAGTCCGGGCTGTGTACTCCGGGCTGTGTACTCCGGGCTGTGTACTCCGGGCTGTGTACTCCGGGCTGTGTACTCCAGGCTGTGTAGTCTGGGCTGTGTACTCCGGGCTGCGTACTCCGGGCTGCGTACTCCGGGCTGTGTACTCCGGGCTGTGTACTCCAGGCTGTGTACTCCGGGCCGTGTACTCCAGGCTATTTACTCCGGGCCGCATACTCCAGGCTGTGTACTCCGGGCCGCGTACTCCGGGCCGCGTACTCCGGGCTGTGTACTCCGGGCTGTGTACTCCGGGCTGTATACTCCGGGACGCGTACTCCAGGCTGTGTACTCCGGGCTGTGTACTCCGGGCTGTGTACTCCGGGCTGCGTACTCCGGGCTGCGTACTCTGGGCTGTGTATTCCGGGCTGTGTACTCCACGTTGTGTACTCCGGGCCACGTACTCCGGGCCATTTACTCTGGGCTGCGTACTCTGGGCTGCGTACTCCGGGCCGTGTACTCCAGACTGTGTACTCCGGGCTGTGTACTCCGGGCTGCGTGCTCCGGGCTGTGTACTCCGGGCTGTGTACTCCGGGCTGTGTACTCCAGGCTGCATACTCCAGGCTGCGTACTCCGGGCCGTGTACTCCAGGCTGCATACTCCAGGCTGTGTACTCCGGGCCGTGTACTCCGGGCTGTGTACTCCAGGCTGTTTACTCCGGGCCGCGTACTCCAGGCTGCATACTCCAGGCTGTGTACTCCGGGCCATGTACTCCGGGCCGTGTACTCCGGGCCGTGTACTCCAGGCTGTTTACTCCGGGCCGTGTACTCCAGGCTGTTTACTCCGGGCTGCGTACTCCGGGCCGTGTACTCTGGGCTGTGTACTCCAGGCTGCATACTCCAGGCTGCATACTCCAGGCTGTGTACTCCGGGCCGCGTACTCCGGGCCGCGTACTCCGGGCCGTGTACTCCGGGCTGTTTACTCCGGGCCGCGTACTCCGGGCTGTGTACTCCGGGCTGTGTACTCCGGGCTGTGTACTCCGGGCTGCGTACTCCGGGCTGTGTTCTCCACGTTGTGTACTCCGGGCTGCATACTCCGTGCTGCGTACTCTGGGCTGTGTACTCCGGGCTGTGTACTCCATGTTGTGTACTCCGGGCCACGTACTCCGGGCCGTATACTCCGGGCTGTGTACTCCGGGCTGTGTACTCCGGGCTGTGTACTCCGGGCCGTGTACTCCAGGTTGTTTACTCCGGGCCGCGTACTCCAGGCTGTGTACTCCAGGCTGTGTACTCCGGGCTGTGTACTCCGGGCTGCGTACTCCGGGCTGTGTACGCCACATTGTGTACTCCGGGCTGCATACTCCGTGCTGCGTACTCTGGGCTGTGTACTCCGGGCTATGTACTCCATGTTGTGTACTCCGGGCCACGTACTCCGGGCCGTATACTCCGGGCTGTGTACTCCGGGCTGCGTACTCCGGGCTGTGTATTCTGGGCTGTGTACTCCGGGCTGTGTATGCCGGGCTGTGTATTCCGGGCCGTGTATTCCGGGCCATGTATTCCGGGCTGTGTACGCCGGGCCGTGTATTCCGGGCTGTGTACGCTGGGCTGTGTATTCCGGGCTGTGTATTCTGGGCTGTGTATTCCGGGCTGTGTATTCCGGGCCGTGTATTCCGGGCTGTGTATGCCGGGCTGTGTATTCTGGGCTGTGTATTCCGGGCTGTGTACTCCGGGCTGTGTACGCCGGGCTGTGCACTCTGGGCTGTGTACTCCAGGCTGTGTACGCCGGGCCGTGTATTCCGGGCCGTGTGTTCCGGGCCGTGTACTCCGGGCTGTGTACTCCGGGCTGCGTACTCCGGCTGCGTACTCTGGGCCACGTACTCCGGGCTGTGTACTCCAGGCTGTGTACTCCACATTACGTATTCCGCTTCAGTTAAATTTGTCATGAATTAGTCTAATTTTAGCAATTAACATTCTAAAGTCTCTTCTCCTCTCACTCCCATTTATTATTCATGATGAACATATTTTCAGTTAATGAATTTCAGATCCCTTTAAAGTTGCTTTTTGCTACTTAGTTTATTTAAATTTTCCCTTTGATCTAATTATCAATGGGGATTAATTAAACTTTACACTTTCCCTCGATTTCAATTGGTGGAACCCCCTCTCCCACTTGGCTCTTCCTCCCTGTTTCACTCCCTATCTTCCTCTCCCTCATCTTTCCCATCCTCCCCCTCGGCCCTCTTCATCTCCCTCGTCACTCCCCTCTGCCCCTCCTCCTCGCTTTGCTTCCTCTCCTACACCCTCTTTCACTCCTGCGCACAATGTAGATTCCACTTCATCAGTCCCCACAGGACAGACTAACCACTGGTGCTCAGTCAGGAGGGAGTTGCCCTGAGAGTCCTCAACATCGATTCCGGACCCCATGAAATCTCACAGCATCAGGTCAAACATGGACAAGGAAACCTCCTGCTGATTACCACGTACCTCCCTCCCTCAGCTGATGAATCAGTGCCTCCGCCATGTTGAACACCACTTAGAGGAAGCACTGAGGGTGTCAAGGGCACAGAATGTACTCTGGGTGGGGACTTCAATGTCCATCACCAAGTGTGGCTCGGTAGTACCACTACTGATCGAGCTGGCCGAGTCCTAAAGGACATAGCTGCTCGACTAGGTCTGCGGCAGGTGGTGAGGGAACCAACAAGAGGGAAAAACATACTTGACCTCATCCTCACCAACCTGCCTGCTGCAGATACATCTGTCCATGACAGTATCAGTAGGAGTGACCACCACACAGTCATTGTGGAGACAAAGTCCCACCTTCACATTGAGGATTCCCTCCATCGTGTTGTGTGGCACTACCACTGTGCTAAATGGTATAGATTTCAAACAGATCTAGCAACTCAAGACTGGTATCCATGAGGTGCTGTGGGCCATCAGCAGCAGCAGAATTGTACTCAAACATAATCTGTAACCTCATGGCCCAGCATATCCCCCACTCTACCATTACCATCAAGCAAGGGGATCAACCCTGGTTCAATGAAGAGTGCAGGAGGGTATGTCAGGAGCAGCACCAGGCAGACCTAAAAATGAGGTGTCAACCTGGTGAAGCTATAACACAGGACTATTTGCATGTCAAACAGCATAAGCAGCAAGTGATAGACAGAGCTAAGCGATCCCACACCCAGCAGAGCAGATCTACGCTCTGCAGTCCTGCCACATCCAGTAGTGAATGGTGGTGGACAATTAAACAACTCACTGGAGGAGGAGGCCCCACAAATATCCCCATCCTCAATGATGGAGGAGCCCAGCACATCAGTGCAAAAGATAAGGCTGAAGCATTTGCAACAATCTTCAGACAGAAGTGCAGAGTGGATGATCCATCTCAGCCTCCTCCAGAGGTCCCCAGCATCACAGATGCCAGTCTTCAGCCAATTCGATTCACTCCACGTGTTATCAAGAAATGGCTGAAGGCACTGGATGCTGCAAAGGCTATGGGCCCTGACAATTGTATATTTTTTTTATTCATTCACAGGACGTGGGTGTCGCTGGCTGGGCCCAGCATTTATTGCCCATCCCTAGTTACCCCTTGAGAAGATGGTGGTGAGCTGCCTTCTTGAACCGCTGCAGTCCATGTGGTGTAGGTACACCCACAGTGCTGTTAGGGAGGGAGTTCCAGGATTTTGACCCAGCGACAATGAAGGAATGGTGATATATTTCCAAGTCAGGATGGTGAGTGACTTGGAGGGGAACTTCCAGGTGGTGGTGTTCCCATCTATCTGCTGCCCTTGTCCTTCTAGATGGTAGTGGTCGTGGGTTTGGAAGGTGCTGTCTAAGGAGCCTTGGTGAATTCCTGCAGTGCATCTTGTAGATGGTACACACACTGCTGCTACTGTGCGTCCTTGGTGGAGGGAGTGAATGTTTGTGGATGGGGTGCCAATCAAGCGGCTGCTTTGTCCTGGACGGTGTCCAGCTTCTTGAGTGTTGTGGGAGCTGCACTTATCCAGGTAAGTGAGGAGTATTCCATCACACTCCTGACTTGTGCCTTGTAGATGGTGGACAGATTTAAGATGGACAAAATGGGCCTATGGTTCTCTCTCTCTCCACCACAACCTGTATTTATATAGAGCCTTTAACAAAATCCAAAACCCCAAGGTGCTTTACAGGAGTATTCTAGTATGACACCTCTTCATATTTGTCCCTGACTAGATATTGAGGAAATGGCCAGAAGTTTGGTGAAAAAAGAAGACATTAAGGATGCCTTCTTGGGGAAAGGGAGGCAGAGAGTTGGAGTGATACAGGGAGGGAATTCCAGGGCTTGGGATCCAGAGGGTGAAGGCACGGCCGCCAATGGCAGAGCGATTAAAATCGGGAATGCTCAAGAGACCAGGATTAGAGGAGCTCAGAGATCCCAGAGGGTTGCAGGGCTGAAGGAGACTATTGAGATCGGGAGGCTGAAGACATGGGGGGGGGGGGTTAGGGAGGATGAAGACAAGGGGGATTAAGGAGGATGAAGACAAGGGGCGATTAGGGAGGATGAAGACAAGGGGGGATTAGGGAGGATGAAGACAAGGGGGGATTAGGGAGGATGAAGACAAGGGGGGATTAGGGAGGATGAAGACAAGGGGAGTTAAGAAAACAAGGATGAGAATGTTAAAATCCAAGTGTTGCTGGAGCAGAATGCCAGTGAGTACAAAGGTCTCTATTCTTTCACTGGGAATTGGGCATCACTGACAGGCCCAGCATTTGTTGCCCATCCCTAATTGCCCCTGAACTGAGTGTCTGGCTCGGCCAATTCAGAGTCACCCACATTGCTCTGGGTCTGGAGTCACATGTAGGCCAGACCAGGTAAGGACAGCAGATTTCCCTCCCTAAAGGGCATTAGTGACCCAGATGGGTTTTTACAACCATCGACAATGTTTCATGGTCACCGTTACTGAGACTATCTTTAGATTCCAGGGTTTTAAATGTAATGAATTGAATTTAAATTCTACTAGCTGCCGTGGTGGGATTTGAACCCGTGTTCCCGGAGCGTTAGCCGGGATCTCTGCATTTCTCATCCGATGACATTCCCACCCCCGCTCCAGGACAACAGCCCAGCACTTGCTGTGACTTCAGACATGAGCAGCTGAATTCTGCACGCTGGTGGAGGGTGGAATGTTGGAGAGCAGACAGCAATAGTGGAGTCAAGAGGGAAGGAAGCCATTAGTGAGGGTTTCAGTAGCGGAAGAGCCAGGGTTGAGGGTGGAAATGGAGAGTGTCAGTGATGGCTGGGCCTCAGTTCCTCTCTGGCTGCGCTCACTCACCCACGTGTTTGCCATACATGTGATAGTAGAAGTTCACACAGAACGGGACGTTGCGCTTAGTTCCAAACTTCACCTTCTTGGTGATGTTATAGAGGGGACTGAGCAATCGAGCCTTATCCCCACGTTTCCGGGGAGTCGATGCCTCGATGAACATGTAATACCCTGAGGGAGGAGGGACACAATCATTAGCACCAGGCACGGCACAGCACCTACCCTCACACACCCGCCCTCGCACACCCACCCTCGCACACCCACCCTCACACACCAGCCCTCGCACACCTACCATCACACACCAGCCCTCACACACCAGCCCTCACACACCTACCCTCACACACCAGCCCTCGCACACCTACCATCACACACCAGCCCTCACACACCAGCCCTCGCACACCCACCCGCGCACACCCACCCTCACACACCAGCCCTCGCACACTCACCCTCGCACACCTACCCTCACACACCCACCCTCGCACACCAGCCCTCGCACACCTACCCTCGCACACCAGCCCTCACACACCCACCCTCGCACACCAGCCCTCGCACACCTACCCTCGCACACCCACCCTCACACACCAGCCCTCACACACCCACCCTCGCACACCTACCCTCACACACCTACCCTCGCACACCCACCCTCACACACCAACCCTCACACACCAGCCCTCGCACACCCACCCTCGCACACCCACCATCACACACCAGCCCTCGCACACCTACCATCACACACCAGCCCTCACACACCAGCCCTCGCACACCGACCCTCGCACACCTACCCTCACACACCAACCCTCACACACCTACCCTCACACACCCACCCTCACACACCAGCCCTTGCACACCCACCCTCGCACACCAGCCCTCGCACACCCACCCTCGCACACCAGCCCTCGCACACCCACCCTCGCACACCCACCCTCACATACCCACCCTCACACACCCACCCTCACACACCAGCCCTCGCACACCTACCCTCACACACCTACCCTCACACACCCACCCTCACACACCAGCTCTCGCACACCCACCCTCGCACACCAGCCCTCGCACACCTACCCTCACACACCAGCCCTCGCACACCCACCCTCACACACCAGCCCTCACACACCCACCCTCACACATCCACCCTCACACACCAGCCCTCACACACCTACCCTCACACACCAGCCCTCGCACACCCACCCTCACACACCAGCCCTCACACTTCCACCCTCGCACACCCACCCTCACACACCCACCCTCACACACCAGCCCTCACACACCAGCCCTCACACACCAGCCCTTGCACACCAGCCCTCACACAGCCACCCTCGCACACCTACCCTCACACACCAACCCTCACACACCTACCCTCACACACCAGCCCTTGCACACCCACCCGCGCACACCTACCCTCACACACCCGCCTTCGCACACCCGCCCTCGCACATCTACCCTCACACACCAGCCCTCACACACCTACCCTCGCACACCAGCCCTCACACACCCACCCTCGCACACCCATCCTCGCACACCTACCCTCACACACCAACCCTCGCACACCTACCCTCGCACACCAGCCCCCACACACCCACACTCGCACACCCACCCTCGCACACCCACCCTCGCACACCTACCCTCACACACCAACCCTCACACACCTACCCTCACACACCAGCCCTTGCACACCCACCCTCGCACACCTACACTCACGCACCCAACCTCGCACACCCACCCTCGCACACCTACCCTTGCAAACCTACCCTCGCACACCTACCCTCGCACACACACCCTTGCACACCTACCCTCGCTCACCTACCCTCGCACACCCGACCTCACACACCCGACCTCGCACACCAGCCCTCGCACACCCGACCTCGCACACCAGCCCTCGCACACCCACCCTCGCACACCTACCCTCGCACACTCGACCTCGCACACCCGACCTCACACACGCACCCTCACACTCACGACCTCGCACACCCACTCTCGCACACCCAACCTCGCACACCCACCCTGGCACACCCACCCTGGCACACCCACCCTGGCACACCAGCCTCGCACTCCCACCCTCTCACACCCACCCTCGCACACCTACCCTCATGCACCAACCCTCACACACCTACCCTCACACACCAGCCCTTGTACACCCACCCTCGCACACCTACCCTCACACACCCGCCTTCGCACACCCGCCCTCACACACCTACCCTCACGCACCAGCCCTCGCACACCTACCCTCACACACCAGCCCTCACACACCTACCCTCGCACACCAGCCCTCACACACCCACCCTCGCACACCCACCCTCGCACACCTACCCTCACACACCTACCCTCGCACACCTACCCTCACACACCAGCCCTCACACACCCACCCTCGCACACCAGCCCTCACACACCCACCCTCGCACACCCACCCTCGCACACCTACCCTCACACACCTACCCTCACACACCAGCCCTTGCACACCCACCCTCGCACACCTACCCTCACGCACCCAACCTCGCACACCTACCCTCACACACCAGCCCTCGCACACCCGCCTTTGCACACCCACCCTCGCACACCCACCCTCACACACCAGCCCTCGCACACCTACCCTCGCACACCTACCCTCACACACCAGCCCTCACACACCCGCCTTCGCACACCAGCCCTCACACACCCGCCCTCACACACCTACCCTCACACACCCACCCTCGCACACCCGCTCTCACACACCTACTCCCACACATCCGCCCTGCACACCCACCATCGCACACCTACCCTCACACACCAGTCCTGCACACCCACCCTCGCACACCCACCCTCGCACACCCACCCTCGCACACCTACACTTGCAAACCTACCCTCGCACACCTACCCTCGCACACACACCCTCGCAAACCTACCCTCGCACACCTACCCTCGCACACCCACCCTCGCACACCCACCCTCGCACACCCACCCTCGCACTCCCACCATCTCACACCCGCCCTCGCAGACCCACCCTCGCACTCCCACCCTCGCACACCCACCCTCGCAGACCCACCCTCGCACTCCCACCCTCGCACACCCACCCTTGCAGACCCACCCTCGCACTCCCACCCTCGCAGACCCACCCTCGCACTCCCACCCTCGCAGACCCACCCTCGCACTCCCATCCTCGCACACCCACCCTCACAGACCCACCCTTGCACTCCCACCCTCTCACACCCACCCTCGCACACCCACCCTCACAGAGCCACCCTCGCACTCCCATCCTGGCACACCCACCATGGCACACACACACTGGCACAACAACACTGGCACACCAAACCTTGCACTCCCACCATCGCACACCCACCCTCGCAAACCCACCCTCGCACACCCACCCTCGCAAACCCACCCTCGCACACCCACCCTAGCACACCCACCCTCTCACACCCGCCCTCTCACACCCGCCCTCGCACACCCCACCCTCACACTCCCACCATCACACACCCACCCTCGCACTCCCACCCTCGCACTCCCACCCTCGCACTCCCACCATTGCACAACCACCCTCGCACTCCCACCCTGGCACACCTGCCTTGCACACCCACCCTCGCACTTCCACCCCCGCACTCCCACCCTCGCACTCCCACCCTCGCACTCCCACCCTCGCACTCCCACCCTCACACACCCACCCTCGCGCTGCCACGCTTGCACACCCACCCTCGCACTCCCACCCTCGCACTCCCACCCTCGCACTCCCACCCTCGCACTCCCACCCTCGCACTCCCACCCTCGCACACCCACCCTCGCACTGCCACGCTTGCACACCCATCCTCGTACTCCCACCCTCGCACTCCCACCCTCGCACTCCCACCCTCGCACTCCCACCCTCGCACTCCCACCCTCGCACTCCCACCCTCGCACTCCCAGCCTCGCACTCCCACCCTCGCACTCCCACCCTCGCACTCCCACCCTCGCACTCCCAGCCTCACATTCCCAGCCTCGCACTCTCAACCTCACACACCCACCTCGCACACCGACCCTCACACTCCCGGCCTCGCGCTCCCGCCCTTGCACACCTGCCTTCGCACAGTGGCCCTCACCTACCCACCCTCGTGGTCCGACCCTCGCACTTCAACCCTCGCACTCCAACACTCACACTCCAACCCTCGCACTCCCACTCTCACACTCCCACCCTCGCACACTCACTTTCACACACCCACCCTCGCACACCCACCATCACACTCCCACCCTCGCACTCCCACCCTCGCACTCCCACCCTCGCACTCCCACCCTCGCACACCCACCCTCGCACTGCCACGCTTGCACACCCACCCTCGCACACCCACCCTCGCACTCTCACCCTCGTACTCCCACCCTCACACACCCACCCTCGCACTCTCACCCTCGTACTCCCACCCTCGCACACCCACCCTCGCACTCTCACCCTCGTACTCCTGGCACTCACACCTTTGCACACCCACCGTGGCAAATCCACCCTCACACTCCCCCCCCCGCCCCAGGGACACTCTCCAACCCCCCCCAGTTACACACTTCCCCCCCGGGACACTCCCCCCCCCAGGGACACTCCCCCAGGGTCACCCCCCCCCAGGGACACTTCCTTCCCATGGACACCCCCCCCCCCCCCGAGGGAAACACTCCACCCCCCAGGGACACACCCCCCCCAGGGACACACCCCCCCAGGGACACTCTCCCCCCAGGGACACTCTCCCCCCAGGGACACACCCCCGGACACGCCTGTGGCCCTGCACATTGGCCCTGGGCCTGTTATTTCCTGTCACTCCCCCCTCCCCGGCCTCTCGCTGCAGCTTCACTCCGGGGAGGGGGTGTCCGGACCGGTTCTCTTGCCGCTGTTGTCGAATTGAGGGCCGGTGTTCGGAGTGTTTTTCGGATTCTGAGTCACGTTATTCTCCCTGGTCCAATCAAAATCATCCCTGGTGTCCTGTGTGAAACCACAGAGTTGGTCATCTTCAAAACCACAAACCAGATCCCCTAGGAGAAGAAAAGAGTGACCGAGTGAGAGTGACCGAGAGAACGACCGAGTGAGCGTGACCAAAGGAACAACTGAGTGAGAGTGACCGTGTGAGAGTGACCGAGGGAACAACCGAGCGAGCGTGACCGAGTGAGAGTGACCGAGAGAACGACCGAGTGAGAGTGACCGAGTGAGAGTGACTGAGGGAACGACCGAGAGGGAGTGACCGAGTGAGAGTGACCGAGAGAACGACCGAGTGAGAGTGACTGAGAGAACGACCGAGTGAGAGTGACCAACTGAGAGTGACCATGTGAGAGTGACCGGGGGAACATCCAAGTGAGAGTGACTGAGAGAACGACCGAGTGAGAGTGACCGAGAGAACGACCGAGTGAGAGTGACCAAGGGAACGACTGAGTGAGAGTGACCGAGGGAATGACCGAGTGAGAGTGACTGAGAGAACGACCGAGTGAGAGTGACCAAGGGAACGACTGAGTGAGAGTGACCATGTGAGAGTGACCGGGGGAACATCCAAGTGAGAGTGACCGAGAGAACGACCGAGTGAGAGTGACCGAGAGAACGACCGAGTAAGAGTGACCAAGGGAACGACTGAGTGAGAGTGACCATGTGAGAGTGACTGGGGGAACATCCAAGTGAGAGTGACCGAGAGAACGACCGAGTGAGAGTGACCAACTGAGAGTGACCATGTGAGAGTGACCGGGGGAACATCCAAGTGAGAGTGACTGAGAGAACGACCGAGTGAGAGTGACCGAGAGAACGACCGAGTGAGAGTGACCAAGGGAACGACTGAGTGAGAGTGACTGAGAGAACGACCGAGTGAGAGTGACCGAGAGAACGACCGAGTGAGAGTGACCAAGGGAACGACCGAGTGAGAGTGACCAAGGGAACGACCGAGTGAGAGTGACAAACTTTCATAGCACCAATTTTATTAGTAATATAAACATCTTGCTTGGTAGCTGCTAGACAGGGGTCAGTTTACACCCCACTTCTTCAATGCTCTAATCAAAAACTACAAATGCAGCTATCTCCCTTACATATCAAAACTAGCACACAAAGCCCCCAGACTGGCTGGCTTTAATCCAGTTAGGACACCCACAGACTAAACCTCAATTTTAAAAGAAATATATTTTCCAATAATATCATATAGAGTAATAGCTTCATGAAACCGAGGGAACGTTAGGGTCAGAGTGACTGAGGGAACATCCGAGTGAGAGTGACTGAGGGAACATCTGAGTGAGAGTGACCGAGGGAACATCCGAGTGAGAGTGACCGAGGGAACATCCGAGTGAGAGTGACTGAGGAAAATCCGAGTGAGAGTGACCGAGGGAACAGCCGAGTGAGAGTGACCGAGGGAACATCCGAGTGAGAGTGACCAAGGGAACATCCGAGTGAGAGTGACTGAGGAAAATCCGAGTGAGAGTGACTGAGGGAACAGCCGAGTGAGAGTGACTGAGGAAAATCCGAGTGAGAGTGACTGAGGGAACAGCCGAGTGAGAGTGACTGAGGAAAATCCGAGTGAGAGTGACCGAGGGAACAGCCGAGTGAGAGTGACCGAGGGAACATCCGAGTGAGAGTGACCGAGGGAACATCCGAGTGAGAGTGACCAAGGGAACATCCGAGTGAGAGTGACTGAGGAAAATCCGAGTGAGAGTGACTGAGGGAACAGCCGAGTGAGAGTGACTGAGGAAAATCCGAGTGAGAGTGACTGAGGGAACAGCCGAGTGAGAGTGACTGAGGAAAATCCGAGTGAGAGTGACCGAGGGAACAGCCGAGTGAGAGTGACCGAGGGAACATCCGAGTGAGAGTGACTGAGGGAACATCCGAGTAAGAGTGACCAAGGGAACATCCGAGTGAGAGTGACTGAGGGAACAGCCGAGTGAGAGTGACTGAGGAAAATCCGAGTGAGAGTGACTGAGGGAACAGCCGAGTGAGAGTGACTGAGGAAAATCCGAGTGAGAGTGACCGAGGGAACAGCCGAGTGAGAGTGACCGAGGGAACATCCGAGTGAGAGTGACTGAGGGAACGGTCGAGTGGGAGTGACCGAGAGAACTGCCGAGTGAGAGTGACTGAGGGAACATCCGAGTGAGAGTGACCGAGGGAACATCCGAGTGAGAGTGACCGAGGGAACATCCGAGTGAGAGTGACCAAGGGAACATCCGAGTGAGAGTGACCGAGGGAACATCCGAGTGAGAGTGACCGAGGGAACATCCGAGTGAGAGTGACCGAGGGAACATCCGAGTGAGAGTGACCGAGGGAACATCCGAGTGAGAGTGACTGAGGGAACGGTCGAGTGGGAGTGACCGAGAGAACTGCCGAGTGAGAGTGACTGAGGGAACATCCGAGTGAGAGTGACCGAGGGAACATCCGAGTGAGAGTGACCGAGAGAACTGCCGAGTGAGAGTGACCAAGGGAACATCCGAGTGAGAGTGACCGAGTGAGAGTGACCGAGAGAACTGCCGAGTGAGAGTGACCACGGGAATGACCGAGTGAGAGTGACCGAGTGAGAGTGACCGAGAGAACAACTGAGTGAGAGTGACCGAGGGAACGACCGTGTGAGAGTGACTGAGGGAACGACCGAGTGGGAGTGACCGAGTGAGAGTGACCAAGAGAACAACTGAGTGAGAGTGACTGAGGGAACGACCGAGTGAGAGTGACCAACTGAGAGTGACCATGTGAGAGTGACCGAGGGAACGACCGTGTGAGAGTGACCGAGGGAACGGTCGAGTGGGAGTGACTGAGGGAATGACCGAGTGGGAGTGACCGAGTGGGAGTGACTGAGGGAATGACCGAGTGGGAGTGACCGAGTGAGAGTGACTGAGGGAATGACCGAGTGAGAGTGACCGAGTGGGAGTGACTGAGGGAATGACCGAGTGGGAGTGACCGAGTGGGAGTGACTGAGGGAGTGACCGAGTGGGAGTGACCGAGGGAACGACCGAGTGGGAGTGACTGAGTGAGAGTGACCGAGTGAGAGTGACCGAGGGAACAACCGAGTGGGAGTGACCGAGGGAACAACCGAGTGGGAGTGACCGAGGGAACGACCGAGTGAGAGTGACCGAGGGAACAACCAAGTGGGAGTGACCGAGGGAACGACCGAGTGAGAGTGACCGAGTGGGAGTGACCGAGGGAACGACCGAGTGGGAGTGACCGAGTGGGAGTGACCGAGTGGGAGTGACCGAGGGAACGACCGAGTGAGAGTGACCGAGTGGGAGTGACCGAGTGGGAGTGACCGAGGGAACGACCGAGTGGGAGTGACCGAGGGAACGACCGAGTGAGAGTGACCGAGTGGGAGTGACTGAGGGAACGACCGAGTGGGAGTGACCGAGTGGGAGTGACCGAGTGGGAGTGACCGAGGGAACGACCGAGTGAGAGTGACCGAGTGAGAGTGACCGAGGGAACGACCGAGTGGGAGTGACCAAGGGAACGACCGAGTGGGAGTGACCGAGTGGGAGTGACCGAGGGAACGACCGAGTGGGAGTGACCGAGTGGGCGTGACTGAAGTGGTGGCTGACGAAAAGTGACCAAGGGAATTTTTAAAATTCATTCACAGGATGTGGGCGTCGCTGGCTGGGCCAGCATTTATTGTCCATCCCTAATTGCCCTTGAGAAGGTGGTGGTGAGCTGCCTTCTTGAACCGCTGCAGTCCATGTGGTGTAGGTACACCCACAGTGCTGTTAGGAGGGTGTTCCAGGATTTTGACCCAGTGACAGTGAAGGAACAGTGATATATTTCCAAGTCAGGATGGTGAGTGACTTGGAGGGGAACTTCCAGGTGCTGGTGTTCCCATCTATCTGCTGCCCTTGTCCTTCTAGATGGTAGTGGTCGTGGGTTTGGAAGGTGCTGTCTAAGGAGCCTTGGTGAGTTCCTGCAGTGCATCTTGTAGATGGTACACACACTGCTGCTACTGTGCGTCGGTGATGGAGGGTGTGAATGTTTGTGGATGGGGTGCCAATCAAGCGGCTGCTTTGTCCTGGATGGTGTCCAGCTTCTTGAGTGTTGTGGGAGCCGCACTCATCCAGGCAAGTGGGGAGTATTCCATCACACTCCTGACTTGTGCCTTGTAGATGGTGAACAGGCTTTGGGGAGTCAGGAGGTGAGTTACTCACTGCAGGATTCCCAGCCTCTGACCGGCTCTTGAAGCCAAAATATTTATTATCACAGAATCTTTACAATGCAGAAGGAGGCCATTCAGCCCTCGATTCTGCACTGGCTCTCTGAAAGAGCATCCCACCAAGTCCCACTCCCCTGCCTTATACTCATAACCTTGCACTTTCTCTCTTTTAAAGTAACAATCCAACTCCCTTTTTGAATAACTCAATCAAACCTGCCTCCACCCTCTCAGGAAGTTTGTTCCAGACTCCAACCATCTTCTGAGTGAAAAAATGTTTCCTCACATCACATTTACCCCTTTTGCCAATTATTTTGAATCTGTTCCCTCTAGTTCTTGATGCTCTCTTGAGTGGGAACAGCTTCTCACTACTTACCCTGTCCGTACCCCTCAGGATCTTGAATACCTCGATCAAGTCTCCTCTCAGCCTTCTTTTCTCCCAGGAAAACAGTCCCAACCTCTCCAATCTATCCTCATAGCTCCAGTTCTCTATCCTGGAAATCATTCTTGTGAATCTCTCCTGTACTTTCTCTAATGCCTTCAATCCTTCCTCAAGTATTGCACCCTGAACTGGACACAGTGCTCCAGCTGAGGCCTAACTAGTGTCTTATACAAGTTCAACATGATCTCCTTACTCTTGTACTCAATGCCCCTGTCAATAAAGCCTAAGATACTATATACTTTAACTGCTCTCTCAGCACGCCCTGTCATCTTCAGTGAGTTATGTACAGATACACTGAGGTCCCCCTGTTCCTGCACCTCCTTTATTTCCTGCTGTCTCTCCATATTCTTCCTGCCAAAATGAATCACAGTTGACAACATTTCTAATCTTCGTATCATCTGTAAATATTGAAATCGTGCCCTGCACATCACAGTCTGGGTCATTAATATATATCAGGAAGAGCAAGGGTCCCAACACTGACCCCTGGGGAACTCCACTACAAACCTTCCTCCAATCTGAAAAACAAACATTTATCACTACTCTCTGCTTCCTGTCACTCAGCCAATTTCTTATCCAAGGGGCTACTTTCCCTTTTATTCCATGAGCTAGCATTTTGCTCACAACTCTGTTGTGTGGCCCTGTATCAAATGCCTTTGAAAATCCATATACACCACATCAACAGCTTTTCCCTTATCAATCTTCTCTGTTACCTCCTCAAAAAACTCCAGGAAGTTAGTTACACATGATTTTCCCTTCATGAATCCATGCTGTCTTTCCTTAATTATCCTGCACTTGTCTAAGTGATTATTGATTTTATTCCACACTATAGTTTCCATAAATTTCCATACCACTGAGATCAAACTGACTGGTCTGTAGTTACCAGCTTTATCCTTGCATCTCTTTTTGAACAAGAGTGTAACATTCACAATTCTCCAGTCCTCTGGCACCTACCCTGTGTCTAAGGAAGACTGGAAGGTTATCACTAGTGCCTCTGAAATTTCCACTCTCACTTCCCTCAGTGCCCTTGGATGTATCTCATCTGGTCCTGACACCTTATCTATTTTGAGTAAAGATAGTCTTTCTAACACCTTCTTCCTCTCAACTGTAAATTCTTCTAGTGTATCAATTACCCCCTCTTTCACCTCAGCCTGGGTTGCAAGTTCTTCCTTTGTAAAGACAGATGCAAATTATTGGTTTAATACCTCTGCTATTTCTCCAGCCTCTGCATGTAAGTCCTCTTTTTATCCCTAATCGGCCCTATCTTTCTTTTACCTCCCTTTTATTATTTACATGCTTTTGAAAACCTTGGGATTCCCTTTCATGTTTGCTGCATTATGGCTGGTCCAGTTCAGTTTCTGGTCAATGGTAACCCCCAGGATGTTGATAGTGGGGGATTCAGTGATGTCAAGGGGTGATGGTTAGATTCTCTCTTGTTGGAGATGGTCATTGCCTGACACTTGTGTGGGGTGAATGTTACTTGCCACTTGTCAGCCCAAACCTGGATATTGTCCAGGTCTTGCTGCATTTGGACATGGGCTGCTTCGGTATCTGAGGAGTCGCGAATGGTGCTGAACATTGTTCAACCATCAGCGAACATCCCCACTTCTGACCTTATGATGGAAGGAAGGTCATTGATGAAGCAGCTGAAGATGGTTGGGTCGAGGACACTACCCTGAGGAACTCCTGCAGTGATGTCCTGGAGCTGAGATGACTGACCTCCAACAACCACAACCATCTTCCTTTGTGCTGGGTATGACTCCGACCTGAGGGAAGGTTGTAATCTCAACCCCACATTCCTGCTGACCCCCAATAACCTTTCACCCCCTTGTTAATCAAGAATCTCTCCAGCTCTGCCTTAAAGATATCGGACAAGCAGGATTTTGGGTTTGTGGGCCAGGCGTGGAGGGGGTGGACGGGTGCAGTGTTGGGAGCTGGCTGTGTTTGGCTCAGCACCATGGTTTCACACGGGCCTGCCCTGCCTGGATGGTGAGCGGTAGCGCTGAGCGCCCCCTCCTCTGGTGGGGGGAGGAGGGAGAGTCAGGTCTCGCGTGTGAGAAAGATCCCTTCCATCTCCCTGAGGCACGGAGCTGCTTCAGGGAGATCAAAGCGCTTTTTGAAAACATTAATAAAGGGCAGAAAAATCCAATGAAACATGTCCCCTTGTGTGACTGTGTCACGTGAGATGGGGCATGTTTTGAAGTTCAAATGAAACTTTTTATTTAATTTGTAATAGCTTCAGGGAAGCTCATTCCGCTGGTGGATGAGGTTTCCTGGAAACTGTCAATGTCACCTGGACTTTTCACCTGAACACCAGCAGGAAATTCAGCATCATGACCTGGTTAATGGCCTTAATAGGACTTTCAATTCTCAACAGCACCCAGCCAAAGTTCCCCAATCTATCTGAGGCAGCTCACACATCAAATCTTCATCTTTCCTTTATTCAGGTTTAGGATCCTAGTTTCACACAATCACAGAGTCTCACAGTGCAGAAGAGGCCCTTCGGCCCATCGAGTCTGCACCGACACGTGAGAAACACCTGACCTACCTACCTAATCCCATTTACCAGCACTTGACCCATAGCCTTGAATGTTATGATGTGCCAAGTGCTCATCCAGGTGCTTTTTAAAGGATGTGAGGCAACCCGCCTCCACCACCCTCCCAGGCAGCGCATTCCAGACCCTCACCACCCTCTGGGGAAAAAAGTTTTTCCTCACATCCCCTCTAAACCTCCTGCCCCTCACCTTGAACTTATGTCCCCTTGTGACTGACCCTTCAACTAAGGGGAACAGCTGCTCCCTATCCACCCTGTCCATGCCCCTCATAATCTTGTACACCTCGATCAGGTCGCCCCTCAGTCTTCTCTGCTCCAACAAAAACAACCCAAGTCTATCCAACCTCTCTTCATAACTTAAATGTTTCATCCCAGGCAACATCCTGGTGAATCTCCTCTGCACCCCCTCCAGTACAATCACATCCTTCCTATAATGTGGCGATCAGAACTGCACACAGTACTCCAGCTGTGGCCTCACCAAGGTTCTATACAACTCCAACATGACCTCCCTATTTTTGTAATCTATGCCTCGATTGATAAAGGCAAGTGTCCCATATGCCTTTTTCACCACCCCACTAACATGCCCCTCCGCCTTCAGAGATCTATGGACACACACACCAAAGTCCCATTGTTCCTCAGAACTTCCTAGTGTCATGCCGTTCATTGAATACTTCCTTCTCAAATTACTCCTTCCAAAGTGTATCACCTCACACTTTTCAGGGTTAAATTCCATCTGCCAGTTATCTACCCATTTGACCATCCAGTCTATATCTTCCTGTAGCTCAAGACACTCAACCTCACTGTTAACCACCCGGCCAATCTTTGTGTCACCCGCAAACTGACTAATCCTACCCCCCACATAGTCATCTATGTTGTTTATATAAATGACAAATAATAGGGGACCCAGCATAAATCCCTGTGGTACACCACTGGACACTGGCTTCCAGTCACTAAAGCATCCTTCTGTCATCACCCTCTATCTCCTACAACTAAGCCAATTTTGAATCCACCTTATCAAATTATCCTGTATCCCATGTGCATTTGCCTTCTTTATAAGTCCCCCATGTGGAACCTTGTCAAAAGCTTTGCTGAAATCCATATAAACGACATCAACTGCACTACCCTCATCTACACCCCTGGTCACCTCCTCAAACAATTCAATCACATTTGTCAGGCATGACCTCCCTCTGACAAAGCCATGCTGACTATCCCTGATCAAACCTTGCCTCTCCAAGTGGAGATAGATACTCTCCTTCAGAATTTTCTCCAATAGTTTCCCTACCAGTGACGTGAGACTCAAGGGCCTGTAGTTCCCTGGCTTTTATCTCTACAACCCTTCTTAAATAGCGGAATCACATTAGCTGTTCTTTGAGGAGGTAACAAGCAGGATAGATAAAGGGGAACCTATAGATGTAATATATTTGGATTTCCAAAAGACATTCGATAAGGTACCACACATAAGGCTACTTAATAAGATAAGAGCCCATGGTGTTGGGAGTAGTATATTAGCATGGATAGAGGACTGGGTAACTAATAGAGGACAGAGAGTTGGGATAAGGAGGGTATTTTCAGGATAGCAACCTGTAGCTAGTGGAGCACCACAGGGATCAGTGCTGGGGCCACAATTATTTACAATAAATATTAATGACTTGGACGAGGGAAATGAATGTACTATCGCCAAGTCTGCGGATGACACAAAAATAGGTGGGAAGGCAAGTGGTGAGAGTGACACAAGGAGTCTACAGAGGGATGTAGACAGGTTACGTGAGTGGGCAAAAATGTGGCAGATGGAATATAATGTGGGAAAATGTGAGGTTGTGCACTTTGGCAGGAAGAATAGAGGAGCTGAATATTATTTACATGGAGAAAGACTGCAGAAAGCTGCAGCCCAGAGGGATTTGGGGGTCCACGTGCATGAATCACAAAAAGCTAACATACAAGTTCAACAGGTAATAGGGAGGCAAATGGAATGTTGGCCTTTATTTCAAAGGGAATGGAGTATAAAAATAGTGAAGTATTGCTAAAACTATACAAGGCACTAGTTAGACCACAGCTAGAATACTGTGAACAGTTTGGGTCCCCTTATCTAAGGAAAGATATACTGACGTTGGAGGCAGTCCAGAGAAGGTTCACTAGGTTGATCCCGGGGATGGAGGGATTTTCTAATGAGGAGAGGTTGAGTAGGTTGGGCCTGTGCTTATTGGAGTTTAGAAGAATGAGAGGTGACCTTATTGAAACATATAAGATTCTTAGGGGGCTTGACAGGGGAGAAGCTGAGAGGTTGTTTCCCCTTGTGGGAGAGTCTAGGACCAGAGGACATAATCTCAGAGTAAGGGGGCAC
The DNA here is from genome assembly GCF_017639515.1 of Carcharodon carcharias. Taxonomy (NCBI): domain Eukaryota; kingdom Metazoa; phylum Chordata; class Chondrichthyes; order Lamniformes; family Lamnidae; genus Carcharodon; species Carcharodon carcharias. Next base: position 867,965 of record NC_054471.1, on the reverse strand, counting down.
CCATTTAAAACAGAGATGGGGAGGGATTTCTTCTCTCAGAGGGTAGGGAATCTGTGGAATTCTTTACCGCAGAGGGCTGTAGAGGCTGGGCCGTTAAATATATTCAAGGCTGAGATAGACAGATTTTTAATCAGTAAGGGAATCAAGGGTTATGGGGAAAAGGCAGGAAAGTGGAGTTGAGGATTATCAGATCAGCCGTGATCTCATTGAATGGCGGAGCAGACTTGATGGGCCAAATGGCCTATTTCTTCTCCTAAGTCTTATGGTCCCCTCCCACGACACCTTCCCATGCAACCGCAGAAGGGGCAACACCTGCCCCTTCACTTCCTCTCCCTTCACTGTCCAAGGGCCCAAACACTCCTTTCAAGTGAAGCAGCCTTTCACTTGCACTTCCCTCAATTTAGTCTACTGCATTCGCTGCTCCCAACACGGTTTCCTCTACATTGGAGAGACCAAACGCAGACTGCGTGACCGCTTTGCAGAACACCTTCGGTCTGTCCGCAAGCATGACCCAGACCTCCCTGTCGCTTGCCATTTTAACACTCCACCCTGCTCTCTTGCCCACATGTCCATCCTTGGCTTGCTGCATTGTTCCAGTGAAGCTCAACACAAACTGGAGGAACAACACCTCATATAAGAAGCAGAGTTGATTAAGGGGAACTGGTAGGGTGAATTTCCAGAAGGTGCCACATAAAAGGTTATTGCACAAGATAGGAACTCAATCTCCAGCCAGAAGTGCCGAGTGGATGATCCATCTCAGCCTCCTCCGGAGGTCCCCAGCATCATAGATGCCAGTCTTCAGCTAATTCGAGTCACTCCACGTGATATCAAGAAACGGCTGAAGGCACTGGATACTGCAAAGGCTATGGGCCCTGACAATATTCCGGCAATAGTACTGAAGACTTGTGCTCCAGAATTTGCCGCACCCCTAGCCAAGCTGTTCCAGTACAGCTACAACACTGGCATCTACCCGGCTATGTGGAAAATTGCCCAGGTATGTCCTGTACACAAAAAGCAGGTCAAATCCAACCCGGCCAATTACTGCCCCATCAGTCTACTCTCCATCATCAGTAAAGTAATGGAAGGGGTCATCAACAGTGCTATCAAGCTGCACTTGCTCAGCAATAACCTGCTCACTGACGCCCAGTTTGGGTTCTGCCAGGGCCACTCAGCTCCTGACCTCATTACAGCCTTGGTTCAAACATGGACAAAAGAGCTGAACTCCTGAGGTGAGGTGAGAGTAACTGTCCTTGACATCAAGGCAGCATTTGACCGAGTGTGGAATCAAGGAACCCTAGCAAAACTGGAGTCAATGGGAATCAGGGGAAAACTCTCCGCTGGTTGGAGTCATACCTAGCACAAAGGAAGATGGTTGTGGTTGTTGGAGGTCAGTCATCTCAGCTCCAGGACATCACTGCAGGAGTTCCTCAGGGTAGGCCCAACCATCTTCAGCTGCTTCATCAATGACCTTCCTTCCATCATAAGGTCAGAAGTGGGGATGTTCGCTGATGGTTGCACAATGTTGAGCATCACTCACGATGCCTCAGATACTGAAGCAGCTCCATGTCCAAATGCAGCAAGACCTGGACAATATCCAGACAATATCAGGTAATGACCATCTCCAACAAGAGAGAATCTAACGATCACCCCTTGATATTCAATGGCATTACCATCACTGAATCCCCCACTGTCAACTTCCTGGGGGTTACCATTGACCAGAAACTGAACTGGACCAACCATATAAATACTGTGGCTACAAGAGCAGGTCAGACGCTGGGAATCCTGCAGTGAGTAACTCACCTCCTGATTCCGCAAAGCCTGTTCACCATCTACAAGGCACAAGTCAGGAGTGTGATGGAATACTGTCTACTTACCTGAATGAGTGCAGCTCCCATAACACTTAAGAAGCTGGACACCATCCAGGACAAAGCAGCCCACTTGATTGGCACCACATCCACAAACATTCACTCCCTCCACCATCGATGCACAGTAGCAGCAGTGTGTGTACCATCTACAAGATGCACTGCAGGAACTCACCAAGGCTCCTTAGACAGCACCTTTCAAACCCACGGCCACTACCATCTAGAAGGACAAGGGCAGCAGATAGGTGGGAACATCACCACCTGGAAGTTCCCCTCCAAGTCACTCACCATCCTGACTTGGAAATATATCGCCGTTCCTTCACTGTCTCTGGGTCACAATCCTGGAACTCCCTCCCTAACAGCACTGTGGGTGTACCTACACCACATGGACTGCAGCGGTTCAAGAAGGCAGCTCACCACCATCTTCTCAAGGGCAACTAGGGATGGGCAATAAATGCTGGTTTAGCCAGCAATGCCCACATTCTAAGAAAGAATAAAAATATCTCTCTGTGAAGGAGCCTTTAGGAAATAGTGACCATAACATGATAGAATTTTATATTAAGTTTGAAAGTGATATCGTTCATTCTGAAAATTGGTACTTCAATCTGAACAGAAGTAACTGTGAAGGTGTGAGTGGCAATTGGCTGTGGTGGTTGGGAAAATACACTAAAATATTTGATGGTAGACAGGAAATGGCTAATATTTGGAGAAGTATTACATGGCAAGTATTAAGAGAGCTGAATTCACCAAGGTTAACAAAAGGAGTTAAAGATTGCATTATTAGATCAATGGAAGTGGCTTATAAGGTTGTCAGAAAAAGTGATAAACCTGAAGATTGGGAGCAATTTGGAATCCAGCAAAAGAGGACCAAGGAATTGATAAAGAAAAGGGAAAGAGAATATGAATACAAGCTAGCGAGAAACACAAAGGTGGACTGTAAAAGCTTTTTTAGGTGTGTGAAAAGGAAAAGGTGAGCAAGGGCAAGTGTGGCTCCATTTCAGGTGGGGACAGTAGGATTTATAATGGAGAATTGGGGAAATGGCAGAGAAACTGGAGAGTGGAGGAGATCGAGGGAATCTCCCCGAAATACCAGGGAACAAAGGGGCTGGTGAAAATGAGGAGGTGAATGAAATGAATATGAATAAAGTGGTAGTAGCTGAAAACTTGATTGGATTGAGGGTTGCTAATTCCCCTGGACCTGTTGAGCTACATGTTGAAAGAGATGCTTATTGCTAGAGTGGATGAACTGGTGGTTCTCTTTCAAAATTCGATCGATTCTGGAAAGGTTCCTGCAGACTGGAAAGTATTGAAGGAGCGAGGGAGAGAGAAAGCGGAGAGCTACAGACCTGTTAGTCTGACATCAGTGGCCAGGAAAATGTTAGAATCTATTATAAAGGATATGATAACTGGACACTTGGAAAACGATGGGAGAACTGGGCAGAGAATAGATGGATTTATGGAAGGGAAATCATGTTTGACAAGTTTGTTGGGGGTTTCTGAGGGAGTTACTTGTAGCATCGATAAAGGAGAACCAGTGGATGTGGTGTATTTGGATTTGCGGAAAGCTTCCAGTAAGCTCCTATACAAGAGGTTAGCAAACAAAACTCCAGCACTTGGGATTGGTTTGGATTGAGGATTGTTTGACAGAGAGGAAACAGAGAGTAGGAATAAATGGGTCATTCTCAGGATGGCAGGCTGTGACTAGTGGGGTACCGCAGGGATCAGTGCTGGGGTCACAGCTGTGGAGGAAACAGAAGCGTAGAGTATTATTTAAATGGGGATAGGTTGGGAAATGTGGATGTACAAAGGGACCTGGGTGTCCTTGTACACCAATCACTGAAAGCAAGCATGCAGGTGCAGCAAGCAGTTAAGAAGGCAAATGGTCTGTTGGCCTTCATTGTGAGAGGACTTGAGTACAGGAGCAAGGATGTCTTACTGCAGCTGTACAGGGCCTTGGTGAGACCACACCTGGAGTATCGTGTGCAGTTTTGGTCTCCTTACCAAAGAAAGGATATACTTGCCATAGAGGGAGTGCAGTGAAGGTTCACCAGACTGATTCCTGGGATGGCAGGATTGTCGTATGAGGAGAGATTGGGCTGACTAGGCCTGTATTCACTGGAGTTTAGAAGAATGAGAGGGGATCTCAGTGAAATGTATAAAGTTTTTACCTGGAGTGAAAGGGTGCAGGGTGAGTCTTGAACCAGGGCTGACGGTGTCAGGGTGAGGGACAGGCCGTTTCAGACTGATATGAGGGGGAATTTCTTCACTCAGAGGGTGGTGAATCTTTGGAATTCTCTACCCATGGGGCTGTGGGAAACTCAATTATTGAGCATGTTCAAAACAGAGATCGATAGGTTCCTGGATACTAATGACATCCAGGGATATGGGGATAGTGGAGAAAGTGGTGTAGGGGTTGATGATCAGCCATGGTCTAATTAAATGGGGGAGCAGGCTCGATGGGCTGAATGGTCTACTCCCACTCTTATGTTCCTAAATTCTCCTCTCCTGACACTTGATCTACTTGGCCCACCTCATTTCCAAGAGCCAGGTCTAACAGTGCATCTTTTCTTGTTGGATTAGACACATCCTGCTGTAGAAAATTCTCCTGATCTCAATCTAGGGACTTTTGCCTCTCTCCAGCCTTTACACTACCACTGTCCCAGTCTACATCCGGGTAATTAAAGTCCCCCATTATAACTACTCTATAATGCTTGTATCTCTCTGTAATTTCCCTGCAGATTTGTTCCTCTAAGTCCTTCTCACTGTTTGACGGTCTATAGACTACACCGAGCAATGTAATTGCACCCTTTTTGTTCCTTAGCTCCAGCCAAATTGTTTCAGACCTTGAACCCTCTGGGACATCCTCTTTCTCCAGCACTGCAATGCTCTCCTTAACCAATACCACCACCCCTCCTCCTTTCCTATCTCTCCTGAACACCTTGTACCCGGGAATATTTAGTAACCAGTCCTGCCTTACTTTGAGCCAGGGTCTGCTATCACCACAACATCATCTGTGACCTTGTGTAGATAAGGGGGAAGCAGTCAATGTACTGCATTTGGATTTTAAGGTGCCAGAGAAACACACTGTGGTGATTCAAGAAGGCAGCTCACCACCACCTTCTCAAGGGCAATTATGGATGGTCAATAAGGACTAGAATATAAAAGCAGGGATGTGCTCTAAGTCTTTATAAGGCTCTGGTCAGACCACATTTAGAATATTGTGAGCAATTTTGGGCCCCGTATTTCAGGAAGGATGTGCTGGCCCTGGAGAACGTCCAGAGGAGGTTCACGAGAATGATCTCAGGAATGAAAGACTTAACATATGAGGAACGTTTGAGGACTCTGGGTCTATACTCGATGGAGTTTAGAAGGATGAGGGGGGATCTGATTGAAACTTACAGAATACTGAAAGGCCTGGATAGAGTGGACGTGGGGCAGGTGTTTCCATTAGTAGGAGAGACTAGGACCCGAGGGCACAGCCTCAGAGTAAAGGGAAGACCTTTTAGAACAAAGATGAGGAGAAACTTCTTTAGCCAGAGAATGGTGAATCTATGGAACTCATTGCCACAGCAGCCTGTGGAGGCCGGGTCATTGAGTGTATTTAAGACCGAGATAGATAGGTTCTTGATTGGTAAGGGGTCAAAGGTTACGGGGAGAAGGCGGGAGAATGGGGTTGAGAAACTTATCAGCCATGATTGAATGGCGGAGCAGACTCAATGGGCCGAATCGCCTAATTTCTGCTCATTTGTCTTATGGTTTTATGGTGTAATAAATGCTGGTCCAGCCGGCAACACCCACATCTCGTGAAGAAACAAATAAAAAGGTTATGGCCCTAAATTAGGACTGATGGGGGTGGGCTGGTAGATTGGGTAATGAACAGGAGAGTTTCAGTTTGAAGGCTGGGATTATCACAGACTCAGCTCTTTACTAGGTGTATTAGTGTCGCAGAGGGAACTGAGTGTAATATATCCCGGTTTGCTGACAATGCCAGGCTTGTGTAGTAAGATGTTAGGACACACAGAGATTGCCGGGGGATTTAGACAGCGTGGGTAAGTGGGCAAGGACATTGCAGGTGGAGTAATAGGTGACATTCGCTTTCAATCTTAGCTGGGATCCCGAGTAGGTCAGTGAGCTCAGCCATCTGGATCCCTGCAATCCTCTAATTCTGCTCTCTTGTTTCTCTCTGATCTGAATCACTCCACCATTGACAGCCATGCCTTCAGCTCCGGAATTCTCTCCCTAAACCTCTCCGCCACTCTACCTCACTCTCCTCCTTTAATACGCACCTTAACACCAACCTCACTGACTCACAGACATCTACAGCACAGAAGGAGGCCATTCAGTGCATCGTGTCCACTCTGGTCAATAAAGACTCATCCCATTTTCCAGCACTTGGTCCATAGCTCTGGAGGTTGTGGCAACACCAGTGAATATCTAAATACTTCTTAAATGTTACCAGAGTTTCTGACTCAACCACCCTTTCAGGCAGTGAGTTCCAGACTCCCACCACCCTCTGGGTGAAAGATTTCCCCTCAACTCCCCTCTTAACCTTCTACCTCTTACCTTAAATCTATGTCCCCTGGTTATTGACCCCTCTACTAATGGAAAAAGTGTCTTCCTATCCACCCTATCTATGTCCCTCATAATCATATCCACCTCTATCAGGTCCCTCTCAACTTTCGCTGCTCCAAGGAAAACAGCCCCAGCCTATCCAATCTTTCCTCATAACTAAAACTCTCCAGCTCAGGCAACATCCTGGTGAATCTCCTCTGCTCTCTCTCCAGTACAATCACATCCTTCCTATAATGTGGTGACCAGAACTGCACACAGTACTCCAGTTGTGGCCTAACCAGCGTTTTACATAGTTCCAGCATAACCTCCCTGCTCTTATATTCTATACCTCGACTAATAAAGGCAAGTATCCCATATGCCTTCTTAACCACCTTATCTACCTGTCCCGCTACCTTCAGGGATCTGTGGATATGCACACCAAGGTCCCTCTGATCCTCTGTACCTTCCAGGGTCCTTCCATTCACATCCCCTGACCTTGGTACCCTCCACAAGCACATTACTGGGTTGAATTCCATTTGCCCCTGCTCTGCCCACCTGACCAGCCCATTGATATCCTCCTGCAGTTTACACTATCCTCCTCACTATTTACCACCCACAGCGCATTTGCCGTGTCATCCACAAACTCCTTCATCACCCCCTACATTTAATTCTCAAATCATTTATATCACCACAAACAGGCCAAGGGCCCCAGCGACCGAGCCCTGGGGATCCCCACTGGAAAACACATTTCCTGTTACACAGACATCCCACTCCCATCACCCACCTCCTCCCTCTCCATCACCCTCTCCACTCTCGCATCACCCTCCTGCCCTCTCCCATCTCCCTCCTCCGCCTCCCATCACCCTCCTCCCTCCACTCTCTCCGTCTCCCATCACCCTCCTCCCTCTCCCATCACTCGCTCTCCCCTCCCATCACCCTCCTCCCTCTCCCATCACCCTCCTCCCTCTCCCATCACCCTCCTCCCTCTCCCATCACCCTCCTCCCACTCCCATCACCCACCTCCCACTCCCATCACCCTCCTCCCTCTCCCATCACCCTCCTCCCTCTCCCATCACCCTCCTCCCTCTCCCATCACCCTCCTCCCTCTCCCATCACCCTCCGCTTCCTCCCTCTCCCATCACCCTCCTCCCTCTCCCATCACCCTCCTCCCTCTCCCATCACCCTCCTCCCTCTCCCATCACCCGCCTCCCCTCCCATCACCCTCCTCCCTCTCCCATCACCCTCCTCCCTCTCCCATCACCCTCCTCCCTCTCCCATCACCCTCCTCCCTCTCCCATCACCCTCCTCCCTCTCCCATCACCCTCCTCCCTCTCCCATCACCCTCCTCCCTCTCCCATCACCCTCCTCCCACTCCCATCACCCTCCGCTTCCTCCCTCTCCCATCACCCTCCTCCCTCTCCCATCACCCTCCTCACACTCCCATCACCCTCCGCTTCCTCCCTCTCCCATCACCCTCCTCCCACTCCCATCACCCTCCGCTTCCTCCCTCTCCCATCACCCTCCTCCCTCTCCCATCACCCTCCGCTTCCTCCCCCTCCCATCACCCTCCTCCCTCTCCCATCACCCTCCTCCCACTCCCATCACCCTCCTCCCTCTCCCATCACCCTCCGCTTCCTCCCTCTCCCATCACCCTCCTCCCTCTCCCATCACCCTCCTCCCTCTCCCATCACCCTCCTCCCTCTCCCATCACCCTCCTCCCTCTCCCATCACCCTCCTCCCTCTCCCATCACCCTCCTCCCTCTCCCATCACCCTCCTCCCTCTCCCATCACCCTCCTCCCACTCCCATCACCCTCCTCCCTCTCCCATCACCCTCCTCCCTCTCCCATCACCCTCCTCCCTCTCCCATCACCCTCCTCCCTCTCCCATCACCCTCCTCCCTCTCCCATCACCCTCCGCTTCTCACCCTCCTCCCTCTCCCATCACCCTCCTCCCTCTCCCATCACCCTCCTCCCTCTCCCATCACCCTCCTCCCTCTCCCATCACCCTCCTCCCTCTCCCATCACCCTCTCCTCTCCATCCCTCCCTCTCCCATCACCCTCCTCCCTCTCCCATCACCCTCCTCCCTCTCCCATCACCCTCCTCCCTCTCCCATCACCCTCCTCCCTCTCCCATCACCCTCCTCCCTCTCCCATCACCCTCCTCCCTCTCCCATCACCCTCCTCCCTCTCCCATCACCCTCCTCCCTCTCCCATCACCCTCCTCCCTCTCCCATCACCCTCCTCCCTCTCCCATCACCCTCCTCCCTCTCCCATCACCCTCCTCCCTCTCCCATCACCCTCCTCCCTCTCCCATCACCCTCCTCCCTCTCCCATCACCCTCCTCCCTCTCCCATCACCCTCCTCCCTCTCCCATCACCCTCCTCCCTCTCCCATCACCCTCCTCCCTCTCCCATCACCCTCCTCCCTCTCCCATCACCCTCCTCCCTCTCCCATCACCCTCCTCCCTCTCCCATCACCCTCCTCCCTCTCCCATCACCCTCCTCCCTCTCCCATCACCCTCCTCCCTCTCCCATCACCCTCCTCCCTCTCCCATCACCCTCCTCCCTCTCCCATCACCCTCCTCACTCTCCCATCACCCTCCTCCCTCTCCCATCACCCTCCTCCCTCTCCCATCACCCTCCTCCCTCTCCCATCACCCTCCTCCCACTCCCATCACCCTCCTCCCACTCCCATCACCCTCCTCCCTCTCCCATCACCCTCCTCCCTCTCCCATCACCCTCCTCCCTCTCCCATCACCCTCCTCCCTCTCCCATCACCCTCCGCTTCCTCCCTCTCCCATCACCCTCCTCCCTCTCCCATCACCCTCCTCCCTCTCCCATCACCCTCCTCCCTCTCCCATCACCCTCCTCCCTCTCCCATCACCCTCCTCCCTCTCCCATCACCCTCCTCCCTCTCCCATCACCCTCCTCCCTCTCCCATCACCCTCCTCCCTCTCCCATCACCCTCCTCCCTCTCCCATCACCCTCCTCCCTCTCCCATCACCCTCCTCCCTCTCCCATCACCCTCCGCTTCCTCCCTCTCCCATCACCCTCCTCCCTCTCCCATCACCCTCCTCCCTCTCCCATCACCCTCCTCCCTCTCCCATCACCCTCCTCCCTCTCCCATCACCCTCCTCCCTCTCCCATCACCCTCCTCCCTCACCCATCACCCTCCTCCCTCTCCCATCACCCTCCTCCCTCTCCCATCACCCTCCTCCCTCTCCCATCACCCTCCGCTTCCTCCCTCTCCCATCACCCTCCTCCCTCTCCCATCACCCTCCTCCCTCTCCCATCACCCTCCGCTTCCTGCCTCTTACTTGACCAAGTGTGTGAGGCTTGGTGTCATATTGGGCTCTCTCACGCTGCTGTGCAGAGCTCTGGGATATTTACCATGTTAAAGATGCTGTGTAAACTCTACAAGTACAATTGGTAGTTGTGAGCCTGGAAGAGATGACTTAAATTGGGAGGGGTAAGGTCACAAAGGGATTAATACTCCTAATGTACACAGTTCCCAGGGACATGGTGAGACCTCTCTGTTTACTTATATCCCACTGTGACGTCTGCGCAGCCTTACCCAATGGAGCTGGATAAGATGTAGCTGCAAAAAACAGAGAGAGAAATATCAATAACATTCTGAAAGACGAAGTGTTCCCACCATAACCCCGGATAACCATGTCAAACAGTATCGCGGATAAAGGGGGAGAGACAGATAGAGAGAGAAACAGACAGGACAGAGATAGAGAGGGGCAGAGAGATGGAGAGAGAGAGGGAGACAGAGAGGTGGAAGAGAGGGAGAGAGAGATGTCTGCTGCCTCTCTCTGTCTTCTTCCTCTTTCCTTTCTGTCTGCTATCTCTCTCTCTGTCTGCTATCTCTCTCCTCTCTGTTTGCTGTCTTTCTCCCATCTGCTGTCTCTCTCCAACCTGTCGGCTGCCTCTCTCTCCTCACTGTCTGCTGACTCTTTCCTCTCTGCCTGTTATATCTCTCTCTCTGTCTGCTCGCTCTCCCCTCTCTGTCTGCTGTCTCTCTCCTCTCTGCTGTCTCTCTCCTCTCTGCTGTCTCTCTCCTATCTGCTGTCTCTCTCCTCCCTGTCACCTGCCTCTCTCTCCACTATGTCTGCTGTCTCTCTCCTCTCTGTCTGATGTCTTTCTCCTCTCTGCCTGCTATCTCTCTCCTCACTGTCTGCAGTCTCTCTCGTATCTGTCTGCTGTCTCTCTCCTCTCTCTCTGCAGTCTCTCTCCACTATGTCTGCTATCTCTCTCTCTCTCTGTCTGCTCGGTCTCCCCTCTCTCTCTGCTGTATCTCGCCCCTCTGCTGTCTCTTTCCACTATGTCTGCTGTCTCTCTCCTCTCTGTCCGCAATCTCACTCCTCTCTGTCTGCTGACTCTATCCACTCTCTCTGCAGTATCTCTCCTTTCTGCTGCCCATGTCCTTTCTGTCTGCTGTCTCTCTCCTCTCTGTCTGCAGTCTCTTTCCACTATGTCTGCTGACTCTCTCCTCTCTCTCTGCAGTCTCTCTCCACTATGTCTGCTGACTCTCTCCTCTCTCTCTGCTGTCTCTCTCCTCACTCTCTGCTGTCTCTCTCCTCTCTCTCTGCTGTCTCTCTCCTCTCTCTGCTGTCTCTTTCCTCTCTGTCTGCTGTCTCTCTCTACTATGTCTGCTGTCTCTCTCTTCTCTCTCTGCTGTCTCTCTCCACTATGTCTGCTGTCTCTCTCCAGTATGTCCGTTGTCTCTCTTATCTCTGTCTGCTGTCTCTCTCTCCTCTGTCTGCTGTCTCTCTCTTCTCTGTCTGCTGTCTCTCTCTTCTCTGTCTGCTGTCTCTCTCCTCTAAGTCTGCTGTCTCTCTCATCTGTCAGCTGTCCCTCTTTACACTGCCTGCTGAATCTCTCCTCTCTCTCTGCAGTCTCTCTCCACTATGTCTGCTATCTTTCTCCTCTCCATCTGACGTCTTTCTCCACCCTGTCTGACCTCTCTCTCCTGTCTGTCTGCTGTCCATCTCAGTCTGTTCTCTCTCTCCCTGTCAGCTGTCTCTCTCCACTATGTCTGCAGTCTCTCTCGTATCTCTCTGCTGTCTCTCTCCTCTCTGTCTGATGTCCCTCTTTCTGTCTGCTATCTGTCTCCTCTCTGCAGTCTCCTTCCACCATGTCTGCTGTCTCTCTCCTCTCTGTCTGCTGTCTCTCTTGTCTCTGTTTGCTGTCTCTCCACTCAGTCTGCTTTCTCTTTCCACTATATCTGTTGTCTCTCTTGTCTCTATCTGCAGTCCCTCTCCTCTCTGTCTGCAGTCTCTATCTAATCTGTCTGCTGACTCACTCCCCTCTGTCTGTTGTCTCTCTCCTTTCTGTCTGATGTCTCTATTCTCTCTGTCTGCTGCCTCTATCTCCACTCTGTCTGTTCTCCCTTTCCTCTCAGTCTGCTGTCTCTCTCCATTATGTCTGTTGTCTCTCTTGTCTCTGCCTGCTGTCTCTCTCCTCTCTGTCTGCTGTCTCTCTCCTCTCTGTCTGCTGTCCCTCTCCTCTCAGTCTGCTGTCTCTCTCCATTATGTCTGTTGTCTCTCTTGTCTCTGCCTGCTGTCTCTCTCCTCTCCGTCTGCTGCCTCTCTCCTCTCTGTCTGCTGTCTCTCTCCTCTCAGTCTGCTGCCTCTCTCCTCTCTGTCTGCTGTCTCTCTCCTCTCAGTCTGCTGTCTCTCTCCATTATGTCTGTTGTCTCTCTTGTCTCTGCCTGCTGTCTCTCTCCTCTCCGTCTGCAGTCTCTCTCTAATCTGTCTGCTGACTCACTCTGCTCTGCCTGCTGTCTCTCTCCTTTCTGTCTGATGTCTCTATCCTCTCTGCTTACTGCATCTCCCATCTCTGTCTGCTGTCTCTCTCGTCTGTCTGCTGTCTCCCTCGTCTGTCTGCTGTCTCTCTCGTCTGTCAGCTGTCTCCCTTCACTCTGCCTGCTGACTCTCTCCTCTATATCTCCTGTCTCTCTCTATTCTGTTTGCTGTCTCTCCCCTCTCTGTCTGCTGCCTTTCTCTCTATCTTCTTCCGCTCTCCTCTCTGTCTGCTATCTCTCTCCTCTCTGCTGTCTCTCTCCTCTCTGTTTGCTGTCTCTCTCCCATCTGCTGCCTCTCTCCACCCTGTCGGCTGCCTCTCTCTCCTCTCTGTCTGCTGAGTCTCTCCTCTCTGCCTGCTATCTCTCTCTCTCTCTGTCTGCTCGCTCTCCCCTCTCTGTCTGCTGTCTCTCTCCACTATGCTGTCTCTCTCCACTATGTCTGCTGTCTCTCTCCACTATGTCTGTTGTCTCTCTTGTCTCTGTCTGCTGTCTCTCTCCTCTCTGTCTGCTGTCTCTCTCCTCTCTGTCTGCTGTCTCTCTCATCTGTCTGCTGTCTCTCTCCTCTCTGTCTGCTGTCTCTCTCGTCTGTCTGCTGTCTCTCTCATCTGTCAGCTGTCTCCCTTCACTCTGCCTGCTCTCTCCTCTATATCGGCTGTCTCTCTCCACTCTGTCTGCTGTCTCGCTCTCAGTCTGCTGCCTCTCTCTGCCTTCTTCCTCTTTCCTCTCTCTCTGCTATCTCTCTCACTCTCTGCCTGCTGTCTCCCTCCTCTCCACTGTCTCTCTCCT